>NW_022096073.1:0-134520 GCF_006542625.1 Nomascus leucogenys
CTATAGGCCCCTTAGCGCTAAGAATGTCCATGCAGTTTCAACAGAAAGAGTGTTTCAGAACGGCTCAATCAAAAGCATGCTTCAACTCTGTCAGTTGAATGCACAGAACAGAGAGATGTTTCACACAATGCTTCTGGGTAGTTTCTATTAAAGATATTCCTTTTTCCTCTATCGGCCCCTTAGCGCTCGGAATGTCGACTTGCAGTTTCTACAGAAACAGTGTTTCGGAACTACTCAATCTAAAGTAAGCTTCAACTCTGTTAGTTGAATGTGCGGAACAGAAAAGAGTTTCACAGAATGCTTCTGTGTAGTTATTATTTGAAGATATTGCTTTTTCCACTATAGGCCCCGTAGCGCTCCGAATGTCCACTTGCACTTTCTACAGAAACAGTGTTTCAGAACTGCTCAATCAAAAGTAATCTTCAACTCTGTTAGTTGAATGCACAGAACAGAAAGAAGTTTCACAGAATGCTTCTGTGTAGTTTTTATTTGAGGATATCCCTTTTTCCACCATACGCCACTTAGCGCCCAGAATGTCCAATTGCAGTTTCTACAGAGTGCGTCAGAACTGCTCAAAGAAAAGTAAGCTTCAACTCTGTTGAATGCACAGAACAGAAAGAAGTTTCACAGAATGCTTCTGTGTAGTTTTTAGTTGAAGATATTACTTTTTCCATGATTGGCCGCATAGCTCTCCAAATGTCCTCTTGCAGTTTATACAGAAAGAGTGTTTGAAAACTCCCCAATCAAAAGTAAGGTTCAACCCTGTTAGTTGAATTCACGAATTAGAAAGTGGTTTCCCAGAATTATTCTCTGTAGTTTTTATTTCAGGATACTCCTTTTTCCACGATAGGCCATGTAGCGCTCCAAATGTCCCCTTGCGGTTTATACAGAAAGAGTGTTTCAAAACTGCTTCATGGAAAGTAAGGTTCATCTCTGTCAGTTGAATGCCCAGATCGGAAAGCAGTTTCTCAGAATGCTTCTGTGTAGTTTTTATTTAAAGAAACTCCTTTTGCCACGGGAGGCCGCTTAGCGCTCCAAATTTCCACTTGCGGTTTATACAGAAAGAGTATTTCAAAACTCTTTAATCAACACTAAATTTCAACTCTGTTAGATGAATGCACAAATCAGAAAGAAGTTTCACAGAATGCTTCTGTGTTGTTTTTATTTGACGATATTTTTTTTCCAAGATTGGCCTCTTAGCGCTCCAAATATCCACTTGCAGTTTCTACCGAAAGAGTGTTTAAAAACTCAATCAAAAGTAAGCTTCAACTCTGTTAGTTGAATGCACAGATCAGAAAGAAGTTTCACAGAATGCTTCTGTGTAGTTTTTATTTGAAGATATCCCTTTTCCACGATAGGCCTCTTAGCACTCAAAATGGCCACTTGCAGTTTCTACAGAAAGAGAGTTTGTAAACTCCTCAATCAAAAGTAAGGTTCAACACTCTCAGTTCACTGCACATATCAGAAAGTAATTTCACTGAATGCTTCTGTGTGGTTTTCATTTGAAGATATTCCTTTTTCCACGAGAGGCCACGTAGCGCTCCAAATTTCCATTTCCAGTTTCCACAGAAAGAGGGTTTCCAAACGCCTCAATCAAACGTGAGGTTCAACTCCGTTATTTGAATGCACAGATTAGAAAGAAGTTTCACAGAATGCTTCTGTGTAGTTTTTATTTGAAGATATTCTTTATTCCACGATAGGCTGCGTAGCGCTCCAAATGTCCACCTGCAGATTCTACAGAAAGAGTGTCTGAAAACTCCTCAATCAAAAGTAAGGTTCAACTCTGTTAGTTGAATACACAGATCAAAAAGAAGTTTCACAGAATGTTTCTGTGTAGTTTTAATTTGAAGATATTCCTTTTCCATGATAGGCCTCTTAGCGTTCTAATTGTCCATTTGTAGTTTCTACAGAAAGAGTGTTTCAAAACTCCTCAATCAAAAGTAAGGTTCAACTCTGTTATTTGAATGCACAGTCAGAAAGAAATTTCACAGAATGCTTCTGAGCAGTTTTTATTGGAAGACATTCCTTTTTCCACTATAGGCCTCTTAGGGCTCCAAATGTCCACTTGCAGTTTCTACAGAAAGAGTGTTTCAAAACTCCTCACACAGAAGAAAGTTTCAACTCTGCTAGTTGAATTCACAGATCAGAAATCATTTTCACAGAATGCTTCTGTGTAGTTTTTATTTGAAGATATTTCTATTTAAACGATAGGCTGCGTAGCGCTTCAGTTGTCCACTTGCAGTTTCTACAGAAAGAGTGTTTCAAACTCCTCAATCAAAAGTAATGTTCATCTCTGTTAGTTGAATGCACATATCAGAAAGAAGTTTCACAGAAGGCTTCTGCGCAGTTTTATTTTTAAGAGATACCTTTTTCCATGATAAGCCTTGTAGCGCTACAAATGTCCACTTGCAGTTTCTACAGAAAGAGGGTTTCAAGACTCCTCAATCAAAAGTAAGTTTTAACTCAGTTTGTTGAATGCACAGATCAGAAAGAAGTTTCACAGAACCATTCTGTGTAGTTTTTATTTGAAGATATTCCTTTTTCCACAATAGGCAGCGTAGCGCTCCAAAGTCCACTTGCATTTTCTAAAGAGAGAATGTTTCAAAACTTCTCAATCAAAAGTGAGGTTGAACTCTGTTAGTTGAATGCACAGAGTGGAAAGAAGTTTCACAGAGTGCTTCTGTGTTGTTTTTATTTGAAGATATTCCCTTTTCACTATGTGCCACGTAGTGATCCAAATGTCCACTTGCAGTATCTACAGAAAGAGTGTTTCAAAACTCCTCAATCAAAATTAAGGTTCAACTCTGTTAGTTGAATGCACAGATCAGAAAGAAGTTTCACAGAATGCTTCTGTGTAGTTTTTATTTGAAGATACTCCTTTTCCACGATAGGCCGTGTAGTGCTCCAAATGTCCACTTGCAGTTTCTACAGAAAGAGTGTTTCAAACTCCTCTATCAAAAGTAAGGTTTATCTCTGTTAGTTGAATGCACAGATCAGGGAGAAGTTTCACAGAATGCTTCTGTGTAGTTCTTATTTGAAGATATTCCTTTTTCTATCATAGGCCTTGTAGCAATCCAAATGTCCACTTGCAGTTTTTACAGAAAGAGTGTTTCAATAGTCCTCAATCAAAAGTAAGGTTCAGCTCTCTTGGTTGAATGCACAGATAAGAAAGAAGTTTCACAGCATTCTTCTGTGTATTTTTTGTTTGAAGATATTTGTTTTTCCACGATAGACCTCTTAGCGCTCCAAATATCCACTTTCAGTTTCTACAGAAAGTGTGTTTCAAAACTCCTCAATCCAAAGTAAGGTTCTACTCTCTTAGTTGAATGCACAGATCTGAAAGTAGTTTAACAGAATGCTTCTGTGTCGTTTTCATGTGAAGATATTCCTTTTTCCACATTAGGCCACGTAGCGCTCCAAATGTCCACTTGCAGTTTCTACAGAAAGAGTGTTTCAAAACTCCTCAATCAAAAGTAAGGTTCAACACTTTTAGTTAAATGCACAGAACAGAAGGAAGTTTCATAGAATGCTTTTGTGTGGTTTTTATTTGTACATATACCTTTTTCCACGGTAGGCTGCGTAGCGCTCCATATGTCCACTTGCAGTCTCTACAGAAAGTGTTTCAAAACTCCTCAATCAAAAGTAAGGTTCAAGTCTGTTAGTTGAATGCACAGATCAGAAAGAAGTTTCACAGAATGCTTCTGTGTGGTTTTTATTTCAAGATATTCCTTTTTCCAAGTTAGGCTGCATAGCGCTCAAAATGTCCACCTGCAATTTGTACACAAAGAGTGTTTCAAAACTCCTCAATCAAAAGTAAGCTTCCACTGTGTTAGCTAAATGCACAGAACGGAAGGAAGTTTCACAGAATGCTTCTGTGTGGTTTTTATTTGAAGATATTCCTTTTTCCACGATAGGCCTCTTAGCACCCCAATTATCCACTTGCAGTATCTACAGAAAAAGTGTTTCAAAACTTCTCAATCAAAGTGAGGTTCAACACTGTTAGTTGAATGCACAGAACAGAAAGAAGTTTCACAGAATGCTTCTGTATAGTTTTATTTGAAGATATTCCTTTTTCCACGATAAGCCACGTAGCGCTCCAAATGTCCACTTGCAGTTTCTACAGAAAGTGTGTTTCACAACTCCTCAATCAAAAGTAAGGTTCAACTCTGTTAGTTGAATGCACAGATCAGAAAGAAGTTTCACAGAATGCTTCTGTGTAGTTTTTTTTAAAGATTTTCTTTTTCCACGATAGGCCTCTTTGCGCTCAAAATTGCCAGTAGCATTTTCTACAGAGTGTTTCAAAACTCCTCAATCAAAAGTAGGGTTAATCTCCGTTAGTTGAATGCACAGATCAGAATGATCTTTCACAGAATGCTTCTGTGTGCTGTTATTTTTTTAGATTTATTTTTATTTTTTATAATACTTTAGATTTTAGTTTACATGTGCACAATGTGCAGGTTTGTTACATATGTATCCATATGCCATGTTGATTTCCTACACCCATTAACCCGTCATTTAGCATTAGGTATATCTCTTAATGCTGTCCCTCCCACCTCGCCCCACCCCACAAGAGTGCGATGTTCTCCTTCCTGTGTCCATGAGTTCTCATTGTTCAGTTCCCACCTATGACGGAGAACATGCGGTGTTTGGTTTTTTGTCCTTGCGCTAGTTTACTGAGAATGATGTTTTCCTGTTTCATCCATGTCCCTACAAAGGACACGACTCATCAATTTTTATGGCTGCATAGTATTCCATGGTGTATATGTGCCACATTTTCTTAATCCAGTCTACTGTTGTTGGACATTTGGCTTGGTTCCAACTCTTTGCTATTGTAAATAGTGCCACAATAAACATGCATATGCATGTGTCTTTGTAGCAGCATGATTTATTGTCCTTTGGGTATATTCCCAGTAATGGGATGGCTGGGTCAAATGGTATTTCCGGTTCGAGATCCCTGAGGAATCGCCACCCTGACTTCCACAATGGTTGAACTCGTTTATTGTCCCACCAACAGTGTAAAAGTGTTCCTATTTCTCCACATCCTCTCCAGCACCTGTTGTTTCCTTATTTCTTAATGATGGCCATTCTAACTGGTGTGAGATGGTAGCTCAATATGGTTTTGATTTGCATTTCTCTGATGGCCAGTGATGATGAGCATTTCTTCATGTGTTTTTTGGCTGCATAAATGTCTTCTTTTGAGAAGTGTCTGTTCATGTCCTTTGCCCACTTTTTGATGGGTTTGTTTGTTTTTTTCTTGTAAATTTGTTTGAGTTCATTGTTGATTCTTGATATTAGCCCTTTGTCAGATGAGCAGGTTGTAAAAATTTTCTCCCAATCTCTAGTTTGCCTGTTCACTCTGATGGTAGTTTCTTTTGCTGTGCAGAAGCTCTTTAGTTTAATGAGATCCCATTTGTCGATTTTGGCTTGTGTTGCCATTGCTTTTGGTGTTTTAGACATGAAGTCCTTGCCCACGCCTATGTCCTGAATGGTATTGCCTAGGTTTTCTTGTAGGATTTTAATGGTTTTAGGTCTAACATTTAAGTCTTTAATCCATCTTGAATTAATTTTTGTATAAGGTGTAAGGAAGGGATCCAGTTTCAGCTTTCTACATATGGCTAGCCAGTTTTCCCAGCACCATTTATTAAATAGGGAATCCTTTCCCCATTTCTTGTTTTTGTCAGGTTTGTCAAAGTTGAGATAGTTGTAGATATGCGGCATCATTTCTGAGGGCTCTGTTCTGTTCCATTGATCTATGTCTCTGTTGTGGTACCAGTACCATGCTGTTTTGGTTACTGTAGCCTTGTAGTATAGTTTAAAGTCAGGTAGCGTGATGCCTCCAGCTTTGTTCTTTTGGCTTAGGATTGACTTGGCGATGCGGGCTCTTTTTTGGTTCCATATGAACTTTAAAGTAGTTTTTTTCAATTCTGTGAAGAAAGTCATTGGTAGCTTGATGGGGATGGCATTGAATCTATAAATTACCTTGGGCAGTATGGCCATTTTCATATGGATTCTTCCAACCCATGAGCATGGAATGTTCTTCCATTTGTTTGTATCGTCTTTTATTTCATTGAGCAGTGGTTTGTAGTTCTCTTTGAAGAGGTCCTTCACATCCCTTGTTAGTTGGATTCCTAGGTATTTTATTCTCTTTGAAGCAATTGCGAATTGGAGTTCACTCATGATTTGGCTCTCTGTTTGTCTTTTATTGGTGTACAAGAATGCTTGCGAATTTTGTACATTGATTTTGTATCCTGAGACTTTGCTGAAGTTGCTAATCAGCTTAAGGAGATTTTGGGCTGAAACAGTGGGGTATTCTAGATATACAATCATGTCATCTGCAAACAGGGACAGTTTGACTTCCTCTTCCCCTAATTGAATACCATTTATTTCCTTCTCCTGCCTGATTGCTCTGGCCAGAACTTCCAGCACTATGTTGAATAGGAGCGGTGAGAGAGGGCATCCCTGTCTTATGCCAGTTTTCAGAGGGAACGCTTCCAGTTTTTGCTCATTCAGTATGATATTGGCTGTGGGTTTGTCGTAGATAGCTCTTATTTTGAGATACTTCCCATCAATACCTAATTTATTGAGAGTTTTTAGCATGAAGTATTGTTGAATTTTGTCAAAGCCTTTCTGCTTCTATTGAGATAGTCATGTGGTTTTTGTCTTTGGTTCTCTTTATATGCTGCATTACATTTATTGATTTGCGTATGTTGAACCAGCCTTGCATCCCAGGGATGAAGCCCACTTGATCATGGTGGATAAGCTTTTTGATGTGCTGCTGGATTCGTTTTGCCAGTATTTTATTGAGGATTTTTGCATCAATGTTCATCAAGGATATTGGTCTGAAATTCTCTTTTTTGGTTATGTCTCTGCCAGGCTTTTGTATCAGGACGATGCTGGCTTCATAAAATGTGTTAGGGAGGATTCATTCTTTTCCTATCCATTGGAATAACTTCAGAAGGAGTGGTACCAGTTCTTCCTTGTACCTCTGGTAGAATTCAGCTGTGAATCCAACAGGTCCTGGACTCTTTTTGGTTGTTAGGCTATTGATTATTGCCACAATTTCAGAACCTGTTATTGGTCTATTCAGAGATTCAACTTCTTCCTGGTTTAGTCTTGGGAGGGTGTATTTGTCGAGGAATTTATCCATTTCTTCTAGATTTTCTAGTTTATTTGCATAGAGCTGTTTGTAGTATTCTCTGATGGTAGATTAAATTTCTGTGGGATCGGTGGTGATATCCCCTTTTTCGTTTTTTATTGCATCTATTTGATTCTTCTCTCTTTTCTTCTTTATTAGTCTTGCTAGCAGTCTATGAATTTTGTTGATCTTTTCAAAAAACCAGCTCCTGGATTCATTAATTTTTGAGGGATTTTTGTGTCTCTATTTCCTTCAGTTCTGCTCTGATTTTAGTTATTTCTGGCCTTCTGCTAGCTTTTGAATGTGTTTGGTCTTGCTTTTCTAGTTCTTTTAATTGTGATGTTAGGGTGTCAATTTTGGATCTTTCCTGCTTTCTCTTGTGGGCATTTAGTGCTATAAATTTCCCTCTACACACTGCTTTGAACGTGTCCCAGAGATTCTGTTATGTTGTGTCTTTGTTCTCGTTGGTTTCAAAGAACATCTTTATTTCTGCCTTCATTTCATTATGTACCCAATAGTCATTCAGGAGCAGGTTGTTCAGTTTCCACGTATTTGAGTGGTTTTGAGTGAGTTTCTTAATTCTGAGTTCTAGTTTGATTGCACTGTGGTCTGAGAGACAGTTTGTTATAATTTCTCTTCTTTTATATTTGCTGAGGAGAGCTTTACTTCCAACTATGTGGTCAATTTTGGAATAGGTGTGGTGTGGTGCTGAAAAAAATGTATATTCTGTTGATTTGGGGTGGAGAGTTCTGTAGATGTCTATTAGGTCCACTTTATTTAGAGCTGAGTTCAGTTCCTGGATATCCTTGTTAACTTTCTGTCTCGTTGATCTGTCTAATGTTGACAGTGGGGTGTTAAAATCTCCCATTACTATTGTGTGGGAGTTTAAGTCCCTTTGTAGGTCACTCAGGACTTGCTTTATGAATCTGGGTGCTCCTGTGTTGGGTGCATATATATTTAGGATAGTTAGCTCTTCTTGTTGAATTGATCCCTTTACCATTATGTAATGGCCTTGTCTCTTTTGATCTTTGTTGGTTTAAAGTCTGTTTTATCAGAGACTAGGATTGCAACCCCTGCCTTTTTTTGTTTTCCATTTGCTTGATCGATCTTCCTCCATCCCTTAAATTTGAGTCTATGTGTGTCTCTGCACGTGAGATGGGTTTCCTGAATACAGCACACTGATGGGTCCTGACTCCTTATCTAGTTTACTAGTTTGTATCTTTTAATTGGAGCATTTAGCTCATTTACATTTAACGTTAATATTGTTATGTGTGAATCTGATCCTGTCATTATGATGTTAGTTTGTTATTTTGCTTGTTAGTTGCTGCAGTTTCTTCCTATCCGCGATGGTCTTTACAATTTGGCGTTTTTGCAGTGGCTGGTACCGGTTGTTCCTTTCCATGTTCAGTGCTTCCTTCAGGAGCTCTTTTAGGGCAGGCCTGGTTTTGACAAAATCACTCAGCGTTTGCTTGTCTGTAAAGTATTTTATTTCTCCTTCACTTATGAAGCTTAGTTTGGCGGGATAGGAAATTCTGGGTGGAAAATTCTTTTCTTTAAGAATGTTGAATATCATCCCCCACTCTCTTCTGCCTTGTAGAGTTTCTGCTGAGAGATCAGCTGTTAGTCTGATGGGCTTCCCTTTGTGGGTAACCCCACCTTCCTCTCTGGCTGCCCTTAACATTTTTTCCTTCATTTCAACTTTGGTGAATCTGACAATTATGTGTCTTGGAGTTGCTCTTCTTGAGGAGTATCTTTGTGGCGTTCTCTGTATTTCCTGAATCTGAATGTTGGTCTGCCTTGCTAGATTGGGGAAGTTCTCCTGCATAATATCTTGCAGAGTGTTTTCCAACTTGGTTCCATTCTCCCCGTCATTTTCAGGTACACCAATCAGACGTAGGTTTGGTCTTTTCACATAGTCCCAAATTTCTTGGAGGCTTTGTTCATTTCTTTTTGTTCTTTTCCTCTAAACTTCCCTTCTCTCTTCATTTCATTCATTTCATCTTCCATCAGTGATACCCTTTCTTCCAGTTGATCGCATCTGCTACTGAGGCTTCTGCAATCTTCGTGTAGTTCTCGAAACTTGGCTTTCAGCTCTATCAGCTCCTTTAAGCCTTTCTCTCCATTGGTTATTCTAGTTATCCATTCTTCTAATTTTTTTCAATGATTTTGACTTCTTTGCTAATATGTTGAATTTCCTCTCGTAGCTCAGAGTAGTTTGATTATCTGAAGCCTTCTTCTCTCAACTGGTCAAAGTCATCCTCCATCCAGCTTTGTTCTGTTGCTGGTGAGGAAATGCATTCGTTTGGAGGAGGAGAGGTGCTCTGCTTTTTAGAGTTTCCAGTTTTTCTGCTCTATTTTTTCCCCATCTTTGTGGTTTTATCTACTTTTTTCTTTGATGATGGTGATGTACAGATTGGTTTTTGGTGTGGATGTCCTTTCTGTTTGTTAGTTTTCCTTCTACCAGACAGGACCCTCAGCTGCAGGTATGTTGGAGTTTTCTAGAGGTCCACTCCAGACCCTGTTTGGCTGGGTGTCAGCAGCGGTGGCTGCAGAACAGTGTATTTTCATGAGAGCACAAATTCAGCTGTCTGATAGTTCCTCTGGAAGTTTTGTCTCAGAGGAGTACCCGGCTGAATGAGGTGTCAGCCTGTCCCTACTGGGGGGGTGGTGCCTCCCAGTTAGGCTGCTCAGGGGTGAGGGACCCACTTTAGGAGGCAGTCTGTCTGTTCTCAGATCTCCAGCTGCGTGCAGGGAGAACCACCGCTCTTTTCAAAACTGTAAGACAGGGACTTTTAAGCCTGTGAAGGATCCTGCTGAGTTTTTGTTTGTCTGTGCCCTGCCCCCAGAGGTGGAGCCTACAGAGGCAGGCAGGCCTACTTGAGTTGTGGTGGGATCCACCTATTTCGAGTTTCCTGGCTGCTTTGTTAACCTAAGCAAGCCTGTGCAATGGAGGGCGCCCCTACCTCAGCTTCACTGCGGCCTTGCAGCTTGATCTCAGACAGCTGTGTTAGCCATCAGTGAGACTCCATGGGCATAGGACCTTCCGAGCCAGGTGTAGTAATCTCCTAGTGTGCCATTTTCCAGGCACGTTGAAAAAGGGCAGTATTATGATGGGAATGACACGATATTAAAGGTGGCCTCTGTTTCCCCTTTCTTTGGCTACGAAAGGGAACTCCCTGACCACTTGTGCTTCCCGAGTGAGGCAATGCCTCACCATGCTTTGGCTCACGCTCAGTGCACTTCACCGACTGTCCTGCACCCACTGTTAGTCACTCCCTAGTGAGATGAAAGCCGTACCTCAAGCAGAAATGCAGAAATCACCAGTCTTCTGTGTCGCTGGGCCTGGGAGGTGGAGACCGGAGGTGTTCCTAATCGAACATCTTGGCTCCACTATACTTCTGTGTATTTTTTATATGAAAATATTACTTTTTCTACGATAGGTCTCGTAGCGGTCCAAATGTCCACATGCAGTTTTTACAGAGAGGGTGTTTCAATACTCCTCAATCAAAAGTAAGGTTCAACGCTGTTGTTTGAATGCGCAAGTCAGGAAGAAGTTTCATGGAATGCTTCTGTGTAGTTTTTATTTGAAGGTATTTCTTTTTCCACGATAGGCTTCTTAGCGCTCCAACTGTCCACTTGCAGTTTCGAGAGAAAGAGTGTTTCAAAACTCCTCAATCAAAAGTAACGTTCAACTCTGTTAGTTGAATGCACAGATCAAAAAGAAGTTTCACAGAATGCTTCCGTGTAGTTTTTCTTTGAAGTTATTCCATTTTCCACGATAGGCCGCGTAGCGTTCCAAATGTTCACTTGCAGTTTCTACAGAAAGAGGGTTTCAAAATTCCGCAATAAATAGAAAGGTTCAAATCTGTTTGTTGAATGCACAGATCAGAAATAAGTTTCACAGAATTCTTCTGTGTGGTTTTTATTTGAAGGTATTCCTTTGTCTACGAAAGGCCCCTTACCATTCCAAATGTCCAATTCCAGTTTGTACAGAAAGAGTGTCTCAAAACTCCTCAATCTAAAGTAAGATTCAAGTCTGTTAGTTGAATGCAAAGATCAGAAAGACGTTTCACAGAATGCTTCTGTTTAGTTTTTATTTGGAGATATTCCTTTTTCCATGATAGGCCTCATAGCACTCCAAAAGTCCACTTGCAGTTCCTACAGAAAGAGTGTTTCGAAACTCCTCAATCAAAAGGAAGATTCAACGCTGTCAGTTGAATGCACAGATCAGAAAGAAGTTCCACAGAATGTTTCTGTGTAGTTTTTATTTAAAGATATTCCTTTTTCCAAGATAGGCCGAATAGCGCTCAAATGTCCACTAGCAGTTTCTACAGAAAGAGTCTTTCAAAACTCTTCCATAAAAAGTTAAGTTCAACTCTGTTATTTGAATGTACAGATCAGAAAGTAGTTTCACAGAATGCTTTTATGTAGTTTTTAATTGAAGATATTCCTTTTTTCACTATACGCCACGTAGGGCTACAAATTTCCACTTGCAGTTTCTACAGACAGAGTGTTTCAAAACTCCTCAATCAAAACTAAGATTCAACTCATTTGAATACACAGATCAAAAAGAAGTTTTACAGAGTGCTTCTGTGTAGTTTTTATTTGAAGTTATTCATTTTTCCACGATAGGCCGCAAAGCGCTCCAAATTTCCCATTGCAGTTTCTACAGAAAGAGTGTTTCAAAACTCCTCAATCAAAAGTAAGGTTCAGCTCTGTCAGTTGAATGCGCAGATCAGAAAGAAGTTTCACAGAATGGTTCTGTGTAGTTTTTGCTTGAAGATATTCCTTCTTCCACGATAAGCCGCGTAGCGCTCCAAATGTCCACTTGAAGTTTCTACAGAAAGAGTGTTTCAACACTCCTCAATGAAAAGTACGGTTCAACTCCGTTAGTTCATTGCACAGATCAGAAAGAAGTTCCACAGAATGCTTCTGTGTCATTTTTATCTGAGGATATTCCTTTTTCCACGATAAGCCTCTTAGCACTCCAAATGTCCACTTCCAGTTTCTACAGAAAGAGTGTTTCAAAACTCCTCAATCAAAAGTAAGGTTCAACTCTGTTAGTTGAATGCACAGATCAGAAAGAAGTTTCACGAAATGCTTCTGTGTAGTTTTTATTTGAAGATATTCCTTTTTCCATGATAGGCCGCGTAGCGCTCAAAATGTTCACTTGCAGTTTCTACAGAAAGAGAGTTTCAAAACTCCTCAATCAAAAGTAAGGTTCAACTCTTTTAGTAGAATGCACAGATAGGAAAAAAGTTTCAGAGAATGCTTCTGTGTAGTTTTTATTTCAAGATATTTCTTTTTCCACGATAGGCCACATAGCACTCCATATGTCAAATTACAAGTTATACAGAAAGAGTCTTTCAGAACTCCTCAATCAAAAGTAAGGTTCAACTCTGTTAGTTGAATGCACAGATCATAAAGTAGTTTCACAGAATGCTTCAGTGTAGTTTTTATTTGAATATATTCCTTTTTCCACTATAGGCCTCTTATCGCTCTAATGTCCAGTTGCAGTTTCTACAGAAAGAGTGTTTCACATCTCCTCAATCAAAAGTAAGGTTCAACTCTGTTAGTTGAATGCACAGATCAGAAAGTTGTTTAACAGAATGCTTCTGTGTAATTTTTGTTCGAAGATATTCCTTTTTCCACTACAGGCCTCTTAGCGCTCCGAATATCCACTTGCAGTTTCTACAGAAAGAGTGTTTCAGAACTCCTCAATCAAAAGTGAGGTTCAACTCTGTTAGTTGAATATACAGATCAAAAAGAAGTTTCACAGAATGCTTCTGTGTTTTTTTTATTTGATGATATTCCTTTTTCCACTGTAGGCCTCTTGGCTTTCCGAATGTCCACTTGCAGTTTCTACAGAAAGAGTGTTTCAGAACTCCTCAATCAAAAGTGAGGTTCAACTCTGTTCGTTGAATGCACAGATCAGAAAGAAGTTTTGCAGAATTCTTCTGTGTAGTTTTTAGTTGAAGATATTCTTTTTTCCTCTATAGGCCTCTTAGCGCTCCAATGTCTGTTTGCATTTTATACACAATATATGTCTCAGAACTCCTCTGTCAAAAGTGAGGTTAAACTCTGTTCGTAGAATGCAAAGATCAGAAAGAAGTTTCACAGAATGCTTCTGTGTAGTTTTTATGAGAAGACATTTAGTTTTTCACTATAGGCCTCAATGTTCTCCAAATGTCGACTTGCAGATTCCACAAAAAGACTGTTTCACACTGCTCAATCAAAAGACAGTTTCAACTTTGTCAGATGAATGCACAATTCATAAAATTTTTCACAGATTACTTCTGTGTACTTTTTATTTGAAGATAGTCCTTTTTCAACGATTGCCCTCAAATCACCCCAAATGTCCACCTGCAGATTATACAAAAAGATTGTTTCAAAACTGCTCAATCAAAAGAAAGGTTCAACTCTGTGAGATGAATGCAGAGAATTCAAAGAATTTTCACAGAATTATTGTCTATAGTTTTTACTTGAAGACATTTTGTTTTTCACCATAGTCCTCGGAGCTCTCGAAATGTCCACTTGCAGATTCTATAAAAAGAGTGTTTCAAAACTGCTCAATCAAAAGAAAGGTCCTACTCTGTGAGATGAATGCAAAGAATAGAAAGAAGTTTTACAGAAAGCTTCTGTGTAGTTTTTATGGGAGGATATTTCGTTTTTCACCATAGTCCTCAAGGTTCTCCAAATATCCACAGGCAGATTCTACAAAACAGTGTTTCCAAACTGCTCAATGAAAAGAAAGTTTGATCTCTGTTAGATGAACGCACAGATCAGAAAGTAGTATCACAGCATGCTTTCATGTAGTTTTTATTTTAAGATATTCCTTTTTCCATGATAGGTCTCAAAGAGCTCAAAATGTCTGAGTGCAGATTCTACAAAATGACTGTTTCAAAAGTGCTCCATCAAAAGATAGGTTCAACTCTGTGAGAAGAATGCAGAGAATGGAAAGTATTTTCACAGAAATATTCTCTGTAGTTTTTACTTGGAGACATTTCATTTTTCACCACAGGCCTTGGAGATCTCCAAATGTCCTCTTGCTGATTCTACAAAAAGAGTGTTTCAAAACTGCTCAATCAAAAGGAAGGTTCTACTCTGTGAGATGAATGCACAGAATAGAAAGAAGTTTCACAGAATGCTTCTTTGTAGTTTTTATGGGAAGATATTTCATTTCTCACTGTAGGCCTCAATGTTCTCTCAATGTCCACTTGCAGATTCTAAAAAAAGGGTGTTTCAAAACAGCTCAATCAAAACAAATGTTCAACTCTGTTTGATGAATGCACAGATCAGAAAGAAGTTTAACAGAATCCTGCTTTGTAGTTTTTATTTGAAGATATTCCTTTTTCCACGATAGGCCTCAAAACGCTCCAAATGTCCACTTGCAGATTCTACAAAAAGAGTGTTTCAAAAGTGCTCCAACAAATATAGGTTAATCTCTGTGAGATGAATCCACAGAACAGAGAAAAGTTTCACAGAATGCTTCTGTGTAGTTTTTATGGGAAGATAATTCGTTTTTCTCTATAGGCCTCAAGGTTCTCCAACTGTCCCCTTGCAAATTCTACAAATAGAGTGTTGCAAAACTGCTAAATCAAAAGTAAGGTTCAACTCTGTTAGATGAATGCACAGATCAGAAAGAAGTTTCACAGAATACTTCCATGCAGTCTTTATGGGAAGATATTTCTTTTTTTACCATAGGCCTCAATGCTCTCCAAATGTCCAATTGCAGAATATACAAGAAGCCTGTTTCAAAGCTGCACAATCAAAAGAAAGGTTGCACTCTCTGAGGTGAATTCACAGTTCATAAGGAAGTTTCACAGATTAATTCTGTGTAGTTTTTATTTGACGATATTGCTTTTTACACGATAGGCCTCAAAGCACTAAAATGTCCTCCTGCAGATTATACCAAAAGAGTGTTTCCAAACAGCTCAAAAAAAAGAAAGGTTCAACTCTGTGAGATGAATGCAGAGAATAGAAAGTATTTTCACAGAAGTATTCTGTGTAGCTTTTACTTGAAGATATTTTGTTTTTCACCATAGGCCTCAAAGCTCTCCAAATGTCCACTTGCAGATTCTACAAAAAGAGTGTTTCAAAACTGCAAAATCAAATGAAATATTCTACTCTGTGAGATGAATGCACACAATAGAAGGAAGTTTCACAGAACGCTTCTATGTAGTATTTATTGGAAGATAATTCGTTTTTCACCGTAGGCATCAAAGTTCTCCAAATGTCCACATGCAGATTCTAGAAAAATAGTGTTTCAAAACTGCTGAAATAAAATAAATGTTCAACTCTATAAGATGAATGTACAGAGCAAAATAATTTTCACAGAATGCATCTGTGTAGTTTTTATTTGAAGATATTCCTTATTCGACGATTGGCCTCAAAGCGCTCCAAATGTCCACTTGCAGATTCTACAAAAAGAGTGTTTCAAAACAGCTCAAAAGAAAAGTTCAACTCTGTTAGATGAATGCACAGATAAGAAAGAAGTTTCACAGAATGCTTCAGTGTAGTCTTTATTTGAAGATATTCATTTTTCCACGATAGGCCTAAAAGAGCTCCAAATGTCCACTTGCAGATTCTTCAAAATGAGTGTTTCAAAACAGCGCAATCAAGAGTCAACTCTGTTAGATGAATGCAGAGATCAGAAAGAAGTTTCACAGACAGAACGCTTCTGGGTAGTTTTTAATTGCTAGTATTACTTATTCCACGATAGGCCTCAAAGCGCTCCAAATGTCCACTTGCAGATTCTCCAAAAAGAGTTTTAAAAACTGCTCAATCAAAAGAAAGGTTTAAGTCTGTGAGATGAAGGCGGAGAATAGAAAGAATTTTCACAGTGGTATTCTGTGTAGTTTTTACTTGAAGATATTTCGCTTTTCACCCTAGGCCTCAAAGCTCTCCAAATGTCCACTTGCAGATTCTACAAAAAGAGTGTTTCAAAACTGCTGAATCAAAAGAAAGGTTCTACTCTGTGAGATGAATGCACAGAATAGATAGAAGTTTCACAGAATGCTTATGTGTAGTTTTTATGGGAAGTTATTTCGTTTTTCACCGTAGGCCTCAATGTTCCCCAAATGTCCACTTGCAGATTCTACAAAAAGTGTGTTCCAAAACAACTGAATCAAAACAAAGGTTCAACTCTGTTAGATGAATGCACAGATCAAAAGGAAGTATCACAGAATGCTTCTGTGTAGTTTTTATGGGAAGATATTTCTTTTTTCACCCTAGGCCTCAATGCTCTCCAAATGTCCAAATGCAGATCCTATGAAAAGCCTGTTTCAAAGCTGCTCAATCAAAAGAAAGATTCCACTCTCTGACATGAATCTGCAGTTCATAAAGATGTTTCACTGATTACTTCTGCATAGTTTTTATTTGAAGATATTCCTTTTTACACGATAGTCCTCAATGCGCTACAAATGTCGACTTGCAAATTATAAAAAAGAGTGTTTCAAAACAGCTCAATCAAAAGAAAGCTTCAACTCTGTGAGATGAATGCAGAGAATAGAAAGAATTTTCACAGAAGTATTCTGTGTAGTTTTTACTTGAAGATGTTTCATTATTCACAATAGGCCTCAAAGCTCTCCTAATTTCCACATGCAAATTCTACAAAAAGAGTGTTCCAGAACTGCTCAAACAAAAGAAATGTTTTACTCTAAGTGATGAATGAACAGAATAGAAAGAAGTTTCACAGAATGCTTCTGTGTAGTTTTTATGGAAAGATATTTCGTTTTTCACCGTAGGCCTCAATGTTCTCCAAATGTCCACTTGCAGATTCTACAAAAGGATTGTTTCAAAGCAGCTCATTCAAAAGAAAGGTTCAACTCTGTTAGGTGAATGCACAGATCAGAAAGAAGTTTCACAGAATGCTTCCATGTAGCTTTTATGGGAAGACATTCCTTTCTTAACCATAGGTCTCAATTCTCTCGAAATGTCCAATTGCAGATTCTACAAAAAGCCTGTTTCAAAGCTGCAGAATCAAAAGAAAGGTTCCACCATCTGAGATGAATGCACAGTTTATAAAGAAGTTTCACAGAATGCTTCTGTGTAGTTTTTGTTTGAAGATATTTGTTTTTCCACGATAGGCCTCAAAGCGCTCCAAATGTCTACTTGCAGATTATACAAAAAGAGTGTTTCAAAACTTCTCAATCAAAAGAAAGTTTCAACACCTTTAGATGAATGCACAGATCAGAATGAAGTTTCACAGACTGCTTCTGTGTACTTTTTATTTGAAGATATTTCGTTTATCACTGTAGGCATCAAAGCGCTCCAAGTGTCCAATTGCTGATTCTACAAAAACAGTGTTTCAAAAGTGCTCCATCAAAAGATAGGTTCATCACTGTGAGATGAATGCACAGAACAGAGAAAAATTTCACAGAATGCTTCAGCGTAGTTTTTATGGGAAGATATTTCCTTTTTCACTATAGGCCTCAATGTTCTCAAAATGTCCAATTGCAGATTCTACAGAAAGTTTGTCTCAAAACTGCTCCATCAAAAGTAACGTTCAATTCTGATAGATGAATGCACAGATCAGAAAGAAGTTTCACAGATTACTTCTGTGTGTCTTTTATTTGAAGATATTCCTTTTTCCACTATAGGTCCCAAAGCGCTCCAAATGTCCACTTGCAGATTCTACAAAAAGAGTGTTTCAAAACTGCTCAATCAAAGGAAAGGTTCAACTCTGTTAGATGAATGCACAGAATAGAAGGAAGTTTCACAGAAGTGTTCTTTGTAGTTTTTATGGGAAGATATTTCGTTTTTCATCATAGGCCTCAATGATATCCAAACGACAACTTGAAGATTCTACAAAAATGGTGTTTCAAAACAGCCCAATAAAAAGAAAGTTTTAACTCTGTTAGATGAATGCACAGATTAGAAACAAGTTTCACACAATGCTTCTGTGTTGTTATTTGAAGATATTTCTTTTTTCACCATAGGTCTGAAAACGCTCCAAATGTCCACTTGCAGATTCTACAAGAAGTGTGTTTCAAAATTGCTCAATCAAAAGAAATGTTCAACTCTGTGAGACGAATGCACAGATCAGAAAGAAGTTTCACAGAATGCTTCTCCGTAGTTTTTATGGGTGTATACTTCCTTTTTCCCCACAGGCCTCAAAGCACTCCACATATCCACTTACAGATGCTACATAAAGACTGTTTCCAAACTGCTCAATCAAAAGCAAGGTTCATCTCGGTGAGATGAATGCACAGATCAGAAAGAAGTTTCACAGAATGCTTCTGTGTAGTTGTAAGGGGAAGATATTTCGTTTTTCACCATAGGCTTCAATATTCTCCAAATGTCCACTTGCAGATTCTAGAAAAACAGTGTTTCAAAACTGCTCAATCAAAAGAAACGTTGAACTCTGTTAGATGAATGCACAGTTCAGAATGAAGTTTCACAGACTGCTTCTGTGTAGTTTTTATTTGAAGATATTTCGTTTTTCATGAAAGGCCTCATTGTTCTCCAAATATCCACTTTCAGATTCTAGGAAAACAGTGCTTCAAAACAGCTCAGTTAAAAGAAAGGTTCAACTCTGTTAGATGAATGCACAGATCAGAAAGAAGTTTCACAGAATGCTTCCGTGTAGTTTTTATGGGAAGATATTTCTTTTTTCACCATAGGCCTCGAAGCTCTAGACATATCCAATTGCAGAAAATACAGATAGCCTGTTTCAAAGCTGCACAATCGAAAGAAAGGTTAAATTCTCTGAGATGAATGCACAGTTCATAAAGAAGTTTCACAGATTACTTCTGTGTAGTTTTTATTTGAAGATATTCCTTTTTCCACGACGGGACTAAAGGCGCTCCAAATGTCCAATTGCAGATTCTGCAAAAAGAGTGTTTGAGAACTGCTGAATCAAAAGAGAGGTTCAACTCTCTGAGAGGAATGCACAGAATAAAACGAAGTTTCACAGAATAATTCTGTATAGTTTTTACTTGAAGATATTTGATTTTTCACGATGGGCCTCAAAGGTCTGCAATTCTCCACTTGCAGACTCTGCAAAAAGAGTGTTTCAATACTGCTCAATCAAAAGGAAGGTTAAAATCTGCGAGATTAATGCACAGAATAAAAAGAAGTTTCACAGAATGCTTCTGTGTAGTTTTTACGGGAAGATATTTTGTTTTTCAATGAAGGCCTCAATGTTCCCCAAATGTCCACTTCCAGATTCTACAAAAGGAGTGTTTCAAAACTACTCAATCAAAAGTAAGGTTGAACTCCATTAGTTGAAAGCACAGATCAGAAAGAAGTTTCACAGAATGCTTCCGTGCAGTTTTTAGGGGAAGATATTTCTTTTATCACAGTAGGCCTCAATGTTCTCCAAATGTCCACTTCCAGTTTATACAGAAAGAGTGTTTCAAAACTTCTCAATCAAAAGTAAGGTTAAGTTCTGTTAGTTGAATGCACACATCAGAAAGAAGTTTCACAGCATCCTTCCGTGAAGTTTTTAGGGGAAGATATTTCCTCTTTCACCATAGGCATCAAAGTTCTCCAAATATCAACTTGCATATCCTAAAAAAAGAGTGTTTCAAAACTGCTCACTCAAAAGTAAGGTTCAACTCTGTTAGTTGAATGCACAGATCAGAAAGAAGTTTCACAGAATGCTTCTGTGTAGTTTTTATTTGAAGATATTCCTTTTTCGACGATAGGCCTCAAGGCGCTCCAAATGTCCACTTGCAGTTTATACAGAAAGAGTATTTCAAAACTGCTCATTCGAAAGTAAGGTTAAACTCTATTAGTTGAATGCACAGAACAGAAAGTAGTTTCACAGAATGGTTCCGTGTAGTTTTTATGGGAAGATATTTCGTTTTTCACTATAGGCATCAATATTCTCCAAATATCCAATTGCAGATTCTACAAAAAGGGAGTTGCAAAGCAGCTCAAGCAAAAGAAACGTTCAGCTCTGTGAGATGAATGCACAGATCATAAAGAAGACTCACGGAATGCTTCTGTTTAGTTTTTATGGGAGGATATTTCGTTTTATACCATAGGCCTCAATGTTCTCCAAATGTACCCTTGCAGATTCTACAAAAAGAGTGTTTCAAAACTGCTCAATCAAAAGAAAGGTTCAACTCTGTTAGATGAATGTATAGATCAGAAAGAAGGTTAACACAATGTTTCTGTGTAGATTTTATGGGAAGATATATCGTTTTTCACCGTAGGCCTCAATTTTCTGCAAATTTCCACTTGCAGATTCTACAAAAAGAAGGTTTCAAAAGAGCTCAATCAAAAGAAATGTTCAACTACATTACATGAGAGCACAGAACAGAGAAATCTTTCACAGAATGCTTCTGTGTCATTTTTGAATGAAGATATTTCGTTTTTCATAATAGGCCTCAATGTTCTCCAAATGTCCACTTGCATATTCTACAAAAAGTGTTTCAAAAGACCTAAATCAAAAGAAAGGCTCAACTCTGTTACATGAATTCAAGGAAGAGAGAAATATCTCACAGAATGATTCTGTGTAGTTTTCATGGAAAGATATATCGTTTTTCACCGTTGGCCTCAATGTACTCCAATTGTCCAATTGCATATCCTACAGACAGTGTGTTTCAAAAGAGCTTAGTCAAAAGAAAGGTTCAACTCTGTTAGATGAATGCACAGATCAGAAAGAAGTTTCACAGAATGCTTCTGTGTAGTTTTCATAGGAAGATATATCGTTTTTCACCACAGGCCTCAATAGTCTCCAAATATCCACTTGCAGATTCTACAAAAAGAGTATTTCAAAACTCCTCAATCAAAATAAAGTTTTACTCTGTTAGATGAATGCACATATCAGAAAGAAGTTTCACAGAATGCTTCTGTGTAGTTTTTATTTGAAGATATTCCTTTTTCCATGATAGGCCACAAAGCACTCAAAATATCCACTTGCAGATTCTACAAAAAGAGTGTCTCAAAACTGCTCAATCAAACGAAAGTTTCTACTCCGTAAGATGAAAGCACAAAATAGAAAGAAGTTTCAGAGAATGCTTCTGTGTAGTTTTTATGTGAAGATATTTTGTTTTACACCAAATGCCTCATTTTTCTCCAGATATCCACTTTCAGAATCTACAAAAACAGTGCTTCAAAGCAATTCAGTTAAAAGAAAAGTTCAACTCTGTTAGATGAATGCACAGATCAGAAAGAAGATTCACAGAATGCTTCTGTGTAGTTTTTATAGGAAGATACTCCGTTTTTCAACACAGGCCTCAATATTCTCCAAATATCCACTTGCAGATTCTACAAAAAGAGTGTTTCAAAACTGCTCAATCAAAAGAAAGGTTCTACTCTGATGAACGCACAGATCAGGAAGAAGTTTCACAGAATGCTTCTGTGTAGTTTTAATTTGAAGATAATCCTTTTTTCACAACAGGCCTCAAAGCACTCAAAATGTCCCCTTGCAGATTTTACAAAAAGAGTGTCTCAAAACTGCTCAATCAAACGAAAGTTTCTACTCCGTAAGATGAAAGCACAAAATAGAAAGAAGTTTCAGAGAATGCTTCTGTGTAGTTTTTATGTGAAGATATTTTGTTTTACACCAAATGCCTCATTTTTCTGCAAATATCCACCTTCAGATTCTACAAAAAACGTGCTTCAGAACTGCTCAGTTAAAATAAAGGTACAACTCTGTTAGTTGAATGCACAGATCAGAAAGAGGTTTCACAGAATGCTTCAGTGTAGTTTTTATAGGAAGATATTTCGTTTTTCTCCACAGGCCTCAATATTCTTCAAATATCCACTTGCAGATTCTACAAAAGGAGTGTTTCAAAACTGCTCAATCAAAACTAATGTTCTAATCTGTGAGGTGAATGCACAGAATAGAAAGAAGTTTCACAGAATGCTTCTGTGTTGTTTTTATGGGAAGATATTTCGTTTTTCACCATAGGCCTCAATGTTCTCCAAATGTCCAATTCCAGATTCTACAAAAAGTGTGTTTCAAAACAGAGCAATCAAAAGAAATGTTCAACTCTGTTAGATGAATGCACAGATCAGAAAGAAGTTTCAGAGAATGTTTCTGTGTAGTTTTTATTTGAAGATATTCCTTTTTCCACTATGGGACTCAAGGCGATCCAAATTTTCACTTGCAGATTCTGCAAAAAGAGTGTTTGAAAACTGCTGAATCAAAAGAGAGTTTCAACTCTGTGAGGGGAATGCACAGAATAAAACGAAGTTTCACAGAAGAATTCTGTTTAGTTTTTACTTGAAGATATTTGATTTTTCACGATGGGCCACAAAGGTCTCCAAATGTCCACTTGCAGACTCTGCAAAAAGTTTGTTTCAATACTGCTCAATCAAAAAAAAACGTTCTACTCTGTTAGATGAATGCACAGATCAGAAAGAAGTTTCACAGAATGCTTCTGTGTAGTTTTTACGGGAAGATATTTCATTTTGCAACGAAGGCCTCAATGTTCTCCAAATGTCCACTTCCAGATTCTACAAAAGGAGTGTTTCAAAACAGCTCAATCAAAAAAAAATTTCAACTCTATTAGATGAATGCACACATGAGAAGGAAGTTTCACAGAATGCCTCTTTGCAGTTTTTATGGGAAGATATTTCATTTTTCACTATAGGCCTCAATACTCTCCAAATGTCCAATTGCAGATTCTACAAAAAGGGAGTTGCAAAACAGCTCAATGAAAAGAAATATTCAACTCTGTTAGATGAATGCACAGATCATAAAGAAGATTCACAGAATGCTTCTGTTTAGTTTTTATGGGAGGATATTTCCTTTTATACCATACAGGCCTCAATGTTCTCCAAGTATCCCCTTGCAGATTCTACAAAAAGAGTGTTTCAAAACTGCTCAATCAAAAGAAAGGTTCAACTAGGTTAGATGAATTAACAGATCAGAAAGAAGTTTCTCAGAAGGTTTCTGTGTAGTTTTTATGGGAAGATATTTCGTTTTTCACCGTAGGCCTCAATTTTCTGCGAATGTCCACTTGCAGATTCAACAAAAAGAGTGTTTCAAAAGAGCTCAATCAGAAGAAAGGCTCAACTCCGTTAGATGAAAGCACAGAACAGAGAAAATTTTCACGGAATGCTTCTGTGTAGTTTTTAATTGAAGATATTTCATTTTTCATTATAGGACTCTATTTTCTCCAAATGTCAACTTGCATATTCTACAAAAAGTGTTTCAAAAGAGCTCAATCAAAAGAAAGCTTGAACTCTGTTAGATGAATGCAAGGAAGAGAGAAAAGTCTCACAGAATGCTTCTGTGTAGTTTTTATGGGAAGATATTTAGTTTTTCACCATTGGCCTCAATGTAATCCAATTCTCCAATTGCATATTCTACAAACAGTGTGTTTCAAAAGAGCTTAATCAAAAGAAATGTTCAACTCTGTTAGGTGAATGCACAGATCAGAAAGAAGTTTAACAGTATGCTTCTGTGTAGTTTTTATGGGATATTTCATTTTTCACCGTAGGCCTCAATGTTCTCCAAATGTCCACTTGCAGATTCTACAAAACGAGTGTTTAAAAACTGCTCAATCAAAAGAAAGGTTCTACTCCATTAGATGAATGCACAGATAAGAAAAAAGTTTTACAGAATGCTTCTGTGTAGTTTTTATTTGAAGATATATCTTTTCCCACGATAGGCCTCAAAGCACTTCAAATGTCCACTTGCAGATTCTACAAAAAGTGAGTTTCAAAACAGCTCAATCAAAAGAAAGATTCAACTCTGTTAGATGAATGCACAGATCATAAAGAAGATTCACAGAATGCTTCTGTTTAGTTTTTATGGGAAGATGTTTCGTTTTATACCGTAGGCTATGTTCTCAAAATATCCCCTTGCAGATTCTACAAAAGGAGCGTTTCAAAACTGCTCAATCAAAAGAAAAGTTCAACTCTGTTAGATGAATGCACAGATCAGAAAAAAGTTTCACCGAATGCTTCTGTGTAGTTTTTATGCGAAGATATTTCGTTTTTCACTGTAGGACTCAATGTTCTCCAAATGTCCACTTGCACATTCTACAAAGAGTGTTTCAAAACAGCTCAATTGAAAGAAAGGTTCAACTCTGTTAGATGAATGCACAGATCAGAAGGAAGTTTCACAGAATGCTTCTGTGTAGTTTTTATGGGAAGATATTTCCTTTTTCACCATTGGCCTCAATGTTCTCCAAATGTCCAAATGCATATTCTAGAAAAAGAGTGTTTCAAAACTGGTGAATAAAAAGAAAGGTTCAACTCTGTGAGTTGAATGCATAGAATAGAAGGAAGTTTCACAGAAGGCATCTGTTTAGTTTCTATAGGAAGATATTTGGTTTTTCAAAGGACGCCTCAATATTTTACAAATGTTCACTTGCAGATTCTACCAAAAGGGTGTTTCAAACCAGCTCAATCAAAAGAAACGTTCAAATCAGTTAGATGAATGCGCAGTTCAGAAAGTAGTTTCACAGAATAGTTCTGTGTAGTTTTTATTTGAACATATTCCTTTTTCCATGATAGGCCTCAAAGCGCTCCAAATGTCCACTTGCAAATTCTACAAAAAGAGTGTCTCAAAACTGCTCAATCAAAAGAAAGGTTCTACTCTGTGATATGAATGCAAAGAATAGAAAGAAGCTACAGAGAATGCTTCTGTGTCGTTTTTATGGGAAGATATTTCGTTTTTCACCAATGGCCTCAATGTTCGCCAAATGTCCATTTGCAGATTCTTCAAAAAGAGTGTTACAAAACTGCTCAATCAAAAGAGAGGTTCAACTCTGTAAGTTGAATTCACAGATCAGAAAGAAGTTTCACAGAATGCTTCTGTGTAGTTTTTATGGGAAGATATTTCATTTTTCACCGTAGGCCTCAATATTCTCCAAATGTCCACTGGCAGATTGTACAAAAAGAGTGTTTCAAAGCAGCTCAATCAAAAGAAATGTTCAACTCTGTTAAATGAATGCACAGAACAAAGAGAAGATCACAGAATGCTTCTGTGTAGTTTTTATGGGAAGATATTAAATTTTTCACCGTAGGCCTCATTGTTCTCATATTGTACACTTGCAGATTCTGCAAAAAGAGTGTTTCCAAACAGCCCAATCAAAAGAAATGTTCAGCTATGTTAGACGAATGCACACATCAGGAAGAAGTTTCACAGAATGCTTCTTTGTAGTTTTTATAGTAAGATATTTCGTTTTTCACCATAGGCCTCAATGTTCTAAAATTTCCACTTGGAGATCCCAAAAAAAGAGTGTTTCAAAACTGCTCAGTCAAAAGCAAAGTTCTAATATCTGAGTTGAATGCACAGAGTAGAAGGAAGTTTCACAGAATGCTTCTGTGTAGTTTTTATGGGAAGTTAGCACATTTTTGACCATAGGCCTCAATGTTCTCCAAATGTCCGCTTGCAGCTTCTAGAAAAAGAGTGTTGCAAAACAGCTCAATCAAAAGAAATGTTCAACACTGTTAGATGAATGCGCAGATCAGAAAGAACTTTCACGGAATGCTTCTGTGTAGTTTTTATGGGAAGATATTCCTTTTTCCTCGAGAGGGCTGACTGTTCTCCAAATGTACACTTGCAGATTCTACAAAAAGTGTGTTTCAAAACTGCTCCATCAAAAGAAAGATTCAACTCTGTTGGATGAATGCACAGAACACAGAAGTTTCACAGAATTCTTCTGTGTAGTTTTTATGGGAAGATATTATATTTTTCACAGTTGGCCTCAATATTCTCAAATTGTCCACTTACATATTCTACTAACAGAGTGTTTCAAAAGAGCTTAATCAAAAGAAAGGTTCAGCTCTGCTAGATGAATGCACAGATCAGGAAGAAGTTTCACAGAATGCTTCAGTGTAGCTTTTATCGGAAGGTATTTCGTTTTTCACCATAGGCCTCAAATTTCTCCAATTGTCCACTTGCATATTTTACAAAAAGAGTGTTTCAAAACTGTGCAACCAATAGAAAGATTAAACTCTGTTAGATGAATGCACAGATTAGAGAGAAGTTTCACAAAATGCTTCTGTGTAGTTTTCATGGGAAGTTATTTTGTTTTTGACCGTAGGCCACAATATTCTCCAAATGTCCACTTTCAGATTCTACAAAAAGAGTGTTTCAGAACAGCTCAATCCAAAGAAATGTTCAAGTCTGTTACATGAATGCACAGATCAGAAAGAAATTTCACAGAATGCTACTGTGTAGTTTTTATGGGAAGATATTTCCTTTTTCACCGTAGGTTTCAATGTTCTCAAAATGTCCACTTGCAGATTCTACAAAAAGAGTGTTTCAAAACAGCTCAATCAAAAGAAAGTTTCTCCTCTGTGAGATGAATGCACGGAACAGAAAGAAGATTCACAGAATGCTTCTGTTTAGTTTTTATTTAAAGATATTCCTTTTTCCAAGATAGGCCTCGAAGCGTTCCAAATGTCCCATTGCAGTTTCTAGAAAAAGAGTGTTTCAAAACTGCTGAATCAAAAGAGAAGTTCGACTCAGTGAGAGGAATGCACATAATAGAATGAAGTTTCACAGAAATATTCTGTTTACTATTTACTTGAAGATATTTCGTGTTTCATGGTAGGCATCATAGCTCTCCAAATGTCCACTTGCAGATTCTACAAAGGAGTGTTTCCAAACTGTTCAATCAAAAAAGAAATGTTCAACTCTGTGAGATGAATGCACAGAATAGAAGGAAGTTTCACAGAATGCTTCTGTGTAGTTTTTACGGGAAGATATTTGATTTTTCACCATAGGCCTCAATATTCTCCAAATGTCCACTTGAAGATTCTACAAAAAGAGTGTTTCAGAACAGCTCAATAAAAAGAAAATTTCGACTCTGTCAGATCACTACAAAGATCAGAAAGAAGTTTCACAGAATGCTTCTGTGTAGTTTTTAATTGAAGATATTTCGTTTTTCACTGTAGGCCTCAATATTCTCTAAATATCCACTTGCAGATTGTACAAAACGGGAGTTTCAAAACAGCTCAATCAAAAGAAATGTTCAACTCTGTTAGATGAATGCACAGATCATAAAGAAGATTCACAGAATGCTTCAGTTTAGATTTTATGGAAAGATATTTCGTTTTATACCTTTGGCCCCAATGTTCTCCAAATGTCCCCTTGCAGATTCTACAAAAAGAGGGTCTCAAAACAGCTCATTCAAAAGAAAGCTTCAACTCTCTTAGATGAATGCACCGATCAGAAAGAAGTTTCACAGAAAGCTTCTGTGTAGTTTTTATGGGATGATATTTCGTTTTTGACCGTAGGCCTCAGTTTTCTCCTAATGTCCAATTGCAGATTGTACAAAAAGATTGTTTCAAAAGAGCTCAATCAAAACAAAGGTTCAACTCAGTTAGATGAATGCACAGAACAGAAAAAAGTTTCACAGAATGATTCTGAGCAGTTTTTATGGGAAGATATTTCGTTTTTCACTGTAGGCCTCAAAGTTCTCCAGATCTCCATTTGCAGATTCTACAAAAAGAGTGTTTCAAAACTGCTCAATCAAAAGAGAGGTTCAACTCTGTAAGATGAATTCACAGAATAGAAAGATGTTTCACAGAATGCTTCTGTGTAGTTTTTATGGGAAGATATTCCGTTTTTCACTGTACGCCTCATTGTTCTCCAAATGTCCACTGGCAGATTCTACAAAAAGAGTTTTCCAAAACAGCTCAATCAAAAGAAATGTTCAACTCTGTTAAATGAATGCACAGAACAGAGAAAAGTTTCACGGAATGCTTCTGTGTATTTTTTATGGGAAGATACTTCGTTTTTCACCATAGGCCTCAATGTTCTCCAATTGTACCCTTGCAGATACTACAAAAAGCTTGTTTCAAAACAGCTACATCAAAGGAAATGTTCAACTTTGTAAGGTGAATGCACAGATCAGGAAGAAGTTTCCCAGAATGATTCTGTGTAGTTTTTATACAAAGATATTTTGTTTTTCACCATAGGCCTCAATGTTCTCCAAATGTCCACTTGGAGGTTCTAAAAACAGAGTGTTTCAAAACTGCTCAATCAAAAGAAAAGTTCTAATCTCTGAAGTGAATGCACAGAATAGAAAGAAGTTTCACTGAATTCTTCTGTGTAGTTTTTATGGGAAGTTAGTACGTTTTTAACCATAGGCCTCAATATTCCCAAAATGTCCACATGCAGGTTCTACAAAAAGGATGTTGCAAAACAGCTCAATCAAAACAAATTTTCAAATCTGTTAGATGAATGTGCAGATCAGAAAGAAGTTTCACAAAATGCTTCTGTGTAGTTTCTATGGGAAGAAATTTCTTTTTCCTCGATAGGCCTCAATGTTCTCCAAGAGTCCACTTGCAGATACTACAAAAAGAATGTTTCAAAACAGCTCAATCAAAAGAAAGTTTCAACTCTGTTAGATGAATGCCCAGAACAGAGAAAAGTTTCACAGAATGCTTCTGTGTAGTTTTTGCGGGAAGATATTATCTTTTTCACCATAGGCCTCAATGTTCTCCTATTGTCCACATGCATATTCTACAAACAGAGTGTTTCAAAAGAGCTTAAACAAAAGAAAGGTTCAACTCTGCTAGATGAGTGCACATATCTGAAAGAAGTTTCACAGAATGCTTCTGTGTAGTTTTTATCGGAAGATATTTCATTTTTCACCATAGGCCTCAAATTTCTCCAAAAGTCCACTTGCAGGTTCGACAAAATATGTGTGTCAAAACTGTGCAATCAAAAGAAAGGTTAAACTCTGTTAGATGAGTGCACAGATTGGAAAGAAGTTTCACAGAATGCTTCTGTGTAATTTTTATGGAAAGTTACTTCGTTTTTGACCATAGCCCTCAATGCTTTCAGATTATACGGAAAGAGTGTTTCAAAACAGCTCAATCAAAGGAAAGTTTCAACTCTGTTAGATGAATGCACAGATCAGACAGAAGTTTCACAGAATGATTCTGTGTAGTTTTTATGGGAAGATATTTCGTTTTTCACCATAGTCCTAAATGTTCTCCAAATGTCCACTGGTAGAATATACAAAAAGCGTGTTTCAAACCTGTGCAATCAAAAGAAAATTTCTAATCTGTGAGATGAATGCAGAGAATAGAAAGAAGCTTCACAGAATGCTTCTGTGTAGTTTTTATGGGAAGATATTTGGTTATTCACCATAAGCCTCAATGGTCTCCAAATGTCCACATGCAGATTCTACAAAAAGACCGTTTCAAAACAGCTCAATGAAAAGAAATGTCCAACTCTGTTAGATGAATGCACAGATCAGAAAGAAGTTCCACAGAATGCTTCTTTGTCCTTTTTTTCTTTTTTATTTTACTTTAGGGTTTTAGGGTACATGTGCACAATGTGCAGGTTTGTTACATATGTATCCATGTGCCATGTTGATTTCCTGCACCCATTAACTCGTCATTTAGCATTAGGTATATCTCCTAATGCTGTCCCTCCCCCCTCCCCCCACCCCACAACAGTCCCCGGAGTGTGATGTTCCCCTTCCTGGTTCCATGAGTTCTCATTGTTCAATTCCCACCTATGAGAGAGAACTTGCGGTGTTTGGTTTTTTGTCCTTGCGATAGTTTACTGAGAATGATGTTTTCCAGTTTCATCCATGTCCCTACAAAGGACACGAACTCAACATTTTTTATGGCTGCATAGTATTCCATGGTGTATATGTGCCACATTTTCTTAATCCAGTCTATCATTGTTGGACATTTGGCTTCTGTGTAGTTTTCATTTGAAGATATTTCTTTTTACACGATAGGCCTTGAAGTGCTCCAAATGTCCACTTGCAGTTTCTAGAAAAAGAATGTTTCAAAACTGCTCAATCAAAAGGAAGTTTCTACTCTGTGAGATGAATGCACAGAATAGAAAGAAGTTTCACAGAATGTTTCAGTGTAGTTTTTATGGGAAGAGATTTCGCTTTTCACTATATGCCTCACTTTTCTCCAAATGTCCACTAGGAGATTCTACAAAAAGACTGTTTCAAAACAGCGCAATCAAAAGAAAGGTTCAACTCCTTTAGATGAAATCACAGAAGAGAGAAAAGTTTCACAGAATGCTTCTGTGTAGTTTTTAATTGAAGATATTTCGTTTTTCACTATAGGCCTCAATGTTCTCCAAATGTCCATGTGTGGATTCTACAAAAAGAATGTTTTAAAACTGCTCAATAAAAAAAAGTTCAAATCTGTGAGATGAATGCACTGAATAGAACGAAGTTTCACAGAATACTTCTGTGTAGTTTTTATGGGAAGATATTTTGTTTTTCACCGTAGACCTCAATTATCTAGAAATGTCCCCTTGCCGATTCTACAGAAAGAGTGTTTCAAAACAGCTCAATCAAAAGCAAGGTTCAGATCTGTTAGATGAATGCACAGAACAGAGAAACGTTTCACAGAATGCTACTGTGCAGTTTTTAAGGGAAGATACTGCGTTTTTCGCTGTTGGCCTCAATGTTCTCCAATTGTCATCTTGCGTATTCTAAAAACAGATTGTTTCAAAAGAGCTTATGCAAAAGTAAGGTTCAACTCTGTTAGATGAATGCACTGATCAGAAACAGGTTTCAGAGAATGCTTCTGTGTACTTTTTATGGGAAGATATTTCATTTTTCACCGTAGGCCTCAATGTTCTCCAAATGTCCACTTGCAGATTCTACAAAAAGAGTGTTTCAAAACAACTCAATCAAAAGAAAGTTTCAACTCTGTTATATGAATGCACAGAACAGAAAGAAGTTTCACAGAATGCTTGTGTGTAGTTTTTATGGGAAGATATTTCGTTTTTCCCCATAGGCCTCAAATTTCTCCAAATGTCCACTTGCAGATCCCACAAAAAGTGTGTTTCAAAACTGCTCAATCAAAAGAAGGATTCACCTTTGTTAGATGAATGCACAGATCAGAAAGAAGTTTTACAGAATGCTTCTGTGTCGTTTTCATGTGAAGATATTTCGTTTTTCACCATAGGCCTCAATGTTCTCCAAATGTCCACTTGTAGATTCTACAAAAAGAGTCCTTCAAAACTGCTGAATCAAAAGAAAAGTTCTCATCTGTGAGATGAATGCACAGAATAGAAAGAAGTTTCACAGAATGCTTCGGTGTAGTTTTTATGGGAAGATATTTCGTTTTTCACCGTAGGCCTCAATGTTATCCAAATGTCCACTTGCAGATTCTACATAAAGAGTATTTCAAAACAGATCAATCAAAAGAAAGGTTCAAGTCTGTGAAATGAATGCACAGATCAGAAAGAACTTTCACAGAATGCTTCTGTGTAGTATTTATTTGAAGATATTCCTTTTTCCACTATAGGCCTCAAAGCCCTCCAATTGTCAACTTGTAGATTCTACAAAAAGAGTGTTTCAAAACTGCTCAATCAAAAGAAAAGTTCTACTCTGTGTGGTGAATGCACAGAATAGAAAGGGGATTCACAGAATGCTTCTGTGTAGTTTTTATGGGAAGATATTTCATTTTTCACGATAGGCCCCAAAGCTCTCCAAATCTCCACTTGCAGAATCTATGTAAAGTGTGTTTCAAAACAGCTCAATGAAAAGAAAGGTTCAACTCTGTGAGATGAATGCACAGAACAGAAAGAAGTTTCACAGAATGCTTCCGTGTAGTTTTTATGGGAAGATATGTCACTTTATACCTTAGGCCACAATGTTCTCATAATATCCCCTTGCAGATTCTACAAAAAGTGTTTCAAATCTGCTCAGTGAAAAGAAAGATTCAAGTCTGTTACATGAATGCACAGAACAGAAAAAGGTTTCACAGAATGCTTGTGTGTAGTTTTTCTTGAAGATATTGCATTTTTCACCATAGGCCTCAATGTTCACCAAATGTCCACTTGCAGATTCTACAAAAAGAGAGTTTCAGAGCTGCTCAATCAAAAGAGATGTTCAACTCGGTGAGATGAATTCACAGAATAGATAGAAGTTTCACAGAATTCTTCTGTGTAGTTTTTATGGGAAGATATTTCGTTGTTCACCATAGGATTCAATGTTCTCAAAATGTCCACTTGAAGATTCTACAAAAAGAGTGTTTCCAAACTGCAGAATCAAAAGAATGGTTTAACTCTGTGAGATGAATTCAAAGAATAGAAAGAAGTTTCACAGAATGCTACTGTGTATTTTTTCTGGGAAGATATTTCGTTTTTCACCGTAGTGCTCAATGTTCTCCAAATGTGCACTTGCAGATTCTACAAAAAGAGTGTTCCAAAACAACTCAATTGAAAGAAAGATTCAACTCTGTTAGATGAATGCACAGAATGGAAAGAAGTTTCACAGAATGCTTCTGTGTAGCTTTTGTGGGAAGATATTTCGTTTTTCACCATAGGGTTCAATGTTCTCCAAATGTCCGCTTGCAGATTCTACAAAAAGAGTGTTTCAAAACTGCTCAATCAAAAGACAGGTTCAACTCTGTTAGATGAACGAACAGATCAGTAAGAAGTTTCACTGAGTGCTTCTGTGTAGTTTTTATGGGTAGATATTTTGTTTTTCACCATAGGACTCAAAGTTCTACAAATGTCCCCTTGCAGATTCTACAAAGAGTGTTTCAAAACTGCTCAATCAAAAGAAAGGTTCAACTCTGTGAGATGAAGGCACAGAATGGAAAGAAGTTTCACAGAATGCTTCTGTGTAGTTTTTATGGGAAGATATTTCGTTATTCACCGTAGCCCTCAAGGTTCTCCAAATGTCCACTTGCAATATCCACAAAGAGGGTGTTTCAAAACAGCTCAATCAAAAGAAAGATTCAACTCTGTTGGATGATTACACAGAATAGAAAGAAGTTTCACAGAATGCTTCTCGGTAGTTTTTATGGGAAGTTAATACGTTTTTCACTGAATGCCTGAATGTTCTCAAAATGTCCCCTTGCAGATTCTACAAAAAGATTGTTTCAAAGCTGCTCAACGAAAAGAAATGTTCAACACGGTCAGATAAATGCTCCGAATAGAAAGAAGTTTCACAGAATGCTTCTGTGCATTTTTTATTGGAAGATATTTGGTTTTTCACAATAGGCCTCAAACCTCTCCAAATGTCCACATGCAGACTCTCCAAAAAGAGTATTACAAAACTGCTCAATCAAAAGAATGGTTCTACTCTGTGAGATGAATGCACAGATTAGAAAGCAGTTTCACAGAATGCTTCTTTGAAGTTTTCATGGGAAGATATTTCGTTTTTCACCGTAGGCCTCAATGTTCTCCAAATGTCCATTTGCAGATTTCACAAAAACACTGTTTCAAAATAGCTCAATCAAAAGAAAGTTTCAACTCTGTTAGATGAATGCACAGATTAGAAAGAAGTGTCACAAAACGCTTCTGTGTAGTTTTTATGGCAAGATATTTCGTTTTTCGCTACAGGCCTCAATGTTCTCCAAATGTCCACTTGCAGATTCTACAAAGATAGTTTAAGAACTTCTCAATCAAAAGAAAGGTTCAAATCCGTCAGATGAATGCTCAGAAAAGAAAGAAGTTTCACAGAATGCTTCTGTGTAGTTTTTTATGGGAAGATATTTTGTTTTTCACGATAGGCCTCAAAGCTTTCCAAATGTCCACTTGCAGATTATACAAAAAGAGTGTTTCAAAACAGCTCAATCAAAAGAAATGTTCAACTCTGTGAGATGAATGCACAGAATAGAAAGAAGTTTCAAAGAATGCTTCTGTGTAGTTTTTATGCTAAGATATTTCATTATTCACAGTAGGACTCAATGTTCTCCAAATGTCCATTTGCAGATTTCAAAGAAAGAGTGTTTCAAAATAGCTCAGTCAAAAACAAAGTCTCAACTCTGTTAGATGAATGCACAGATTAGAAAGAAGTGTCACAAAATGCTTCTGGGTAGTTTTTATGGGAAGATATTTCGTTCTTCATCATAGGCTTCAATGTTCTCCAAATGTCCACTTGCAGATTCTACAAAGAGTGTTTCAAAACTGCTCAATCAAAAGACAGGTTCAACTCTTAGATAAACGCACAAATCCGTAAGAAGTTTCACAGAGTGCTTCTGTGTAGTTTTTAATTAAAGACATTCCTTTTTCCACGATATGCCTCAGAGCGCCCCAAATGTCCACTTGCAGATTCTACAAAAACAGTGTTTCAAAACAGCTCAATCAAAAGAAAGACTCAACTCTGTTGTCCACTTGGAGATTCTACAAAAAGAGTATTTCAAAAGAGCTCAACCCAAAGAAAAGTTCAACTCTGTTAAGTGAATTAACAGAACAGAGAAGAGTTTCAGAGAATGCTTCTGTGTAGTTTTTGCTTGAATATATTTCTTTTTTTAACCATAAGCCACAATGTTCCTCAAATGTCCACTTTCACATTCTTCAAAAACAGAGTTTGAAAACTCCTTAATCAAAACAAAGTTTCAGCTCTGTGAGATGAACGCGCAGAACACAAGGAAGTTTCACAGAATGCTTCTCTGTAGTTTTTATGGGAAGATATATCGTTTTTCACCGCAGGCATCAATATTCTCCAAATGTCCACTTGTGGATTCTACAATAACAGTGTTTCAAAACAGCTCAATCAAAAGAAACGTTCAACTCTGTTAGATGAATGCACAGAACAGAGAAAAGTTTCACAGCATGCTTCTGTGTAGTTTTTGTTGGAAGATATTTCTTTTTTCACCGAGGGCTTCAATGTTCTCCAAATGTCCACTTGCAGATTCTACAAAAAGAGTGTCTCAAAACAGCTCAATCAAAAGAAAGGTTCAACTCTGTTAGATGAATGCACAGAATAGAAAGAAGTTTCAAAGAATGATTCTCGGTAGTTTTTATGGGAAGATATTACGTTTTTAACCGGATGCCTCAATGTTGTCCAAATGTCCACTTGCAGATTCTACAAAATGAGGATTTCAAAACTGCTCAATCAAAAGAAAATTTCAACTCTGTGAGATTCATGCTCAGAATAGAAAGAAGTTTCACAGAATGTTTCTGTGCATTTTTTATGGGAAGATAATTGGTTTTTCACCATAGGCCTCTAACCTCTCCAAGTGTCCACATGCAGATTTTTCAAAAAGTGTATTACAAAACTGCTCAATCAAAAGAAAGATTCTACTCTGTGAGATGAATGCACATAACAAAAAGCAGTTTCACAGAATGCTTCTTTGTACTTTTCATGGGAAGCTATTTCGTTTTTCATCGTTGGCCTCAATTTTCTCAAAATGTCCACTTACAGATTCTACAAAAAGAGTGTTTCAAAACTGCTCAATCAAAAGAAAGTTTCAACTCTGTTAACCGGATGCACAGAACAGAGAAATGTTTCACAGAATGCTTCTTTGTAGTTTTTACTTGAAGATTTTTCGTTTTTCACTGTAGACCTCAATGTAATCCAAATGTCCACTTGCAGATTCTACAAAAAGTGTTTCAGAACAGCTCAATCAAAATGAAGCTTCAACTCTGTTAGATGAACGCAGAGAACAGAGAAAAGTTTCACAGATTGCTTCTGTGTAGTTTTTGTGGGAACATATTTCGTTTTTCACAGTAGGCCTCAATATTCTCAATAAGTCCACTCGCAGATTCTACAAAAAGTGTTTCAAAACTACTCACTCAAAAGAAAGTTTCAACTCTGTTAGATGAATGCACAGATCAGAAAGAAGTTTCAAAGAATGCTTCTGTTTGTTTTTTATGGGAAGATATTTCGTTTTTCACCATACGACTCAAAGCTCTCCAAATGTCCACTTGCAGATTCTACAAAAAGTGTATTACAAAACTGCTCAATCAAAGGAAATGTTCTACTCTGTGAGATGAATGCACTGAATAGAAAGCAGTTTCACACAATGCTCCTGTGTAGTTTTTATGAGAAGTTATATCGTTTTTCACCGTAGGCCTCAAGGTTCTCCAAATGTCCACTTGCAGGTTCTACAGAAAGAGGGTTTCTAAACAGATCAATCCAAAGAAAGATTCAATTGTGTTAGATGAATGCACAGATCAGAAAGAAGTTTCACAGAATGCTTCTGTGTAGTTTTTATTTGAAGATATTCCTTTTTCCGGGACAGGCCTGAAAGCGCTCCAAGTGTCCACTTTCAGATTCCACAAAAAGAGTGTTTCAAAACTGCTCAATCAAACAAAGGTTCTACTCTCTGAGGTGAATGCACAGAATAGAAAGAAGTTTCACAGAATGCTTCTGTTTAGTTTTTATGAGAAGATATTTCGTTTTTCACTATCAGCCTCAATGTTCTCCAAATGTCCACTTGCAGATTCTACAAAACAAGCGTCTCAAAACTGCTCATTCAAAAAAAAGTTCAACTCTGTGAGATGAATTCACAGAATAGAAACGCGTTTCACAGAAAGCTTCTCTGTAGTTTTTATGGGATGCTATTTTGTTTTTCACCGTAGGCCTCAATATTCTCCAAATGGCCACTTGCAGATTCTACAAAAAGCATGTTTCAAAACAGCTCAATCAAAAGAAAGTATCAACTCTGTTAGAAGAATGAACAGAACACAGAAATGTTTCACCGAATTCTTCCATGTAGTTTTTATGGGAAGATATTTCATTTTTCACTATAGGCCTCAAGGTTCTCCAAATGTCCACTTGCAGATTCTACAAAAAGTGTGTTTCAAAATTGCTCAATCAAAATTAAGTTTCTACTCTGTGAGATCAGTAAATAGAATAGAAAGAAGTTTCACAGAATGCTTCTGTGTAGTTTTTATGGGAAGATATTTCGTTTTTCACTGTAGGCCTCAATGTTCTCCAAATATCCACATGCAGATTCTACAAAAACAGTGTTTGAAAACTGCTCAATGAAAAGAAAAGTTCAACTCTGTTAGATGAATGCAAGGATCAGAAAGAAGTTTCACAGAATGCTTATGTGTTGTTTTTATTTGGAGATAGTACTTTTTCCATGAGAGTCCTCAAAGCGCTCCAAATAACCACTTGCAGATTATACAAAAAGAGTGTTTCAAAAGTGCTCCAACAAAAGATACATTCATCTCTCTGAGATGAATGCACAGAAAAGAGAAAAGTTTCACAGAATCCTTCTGTGTAGTTTTTAAGTGTATGTATTTCATTTTTCACTGTAGCCCTCAATGTTCTCCAAATGTCCACTTGCAGATTCTTCAAAAAGAGTGTTTCAAACTGCTCAAACAAAAGAAAGTTTCAGCTCTGTTAGATGAATGCACAGTTTATAAAATGTTTCACAGATATCTTCTGTGTACCTTTCATTTGAAGATAATCCTTTTTCCACGATAAGCCTCAAAGCGCTCCAAATGTCCACTTTCAGATTATACAAAAAGAGTGTTTCAAAACAGCTCAATCAAAAGAAAAGTTCAACTCTGTGAGATGAATTCAGAGAACAGAAAGGATTTTCACAGAAGTATTCTGTGTAGTTTTTACTTGAATTTATTTCGTTTTTCACCATTGGCCTCAAAGCTCTCCAAATGTCCACTTGCAGATTCTACAAAAAGACTGTTTCAAAACTGCTCAGTCAAAAGAAAGGATGTACTCTGTGAGATCAATGCATAGAATGGAAAGAAGTTTCACAGAGTGCTTCTGTGTAGTTTTTATTGAAAGATATTTTGTTTTTCATCATAGCCCTCAATGTTCTCCAAATGTCCACTTGAAGATTCTACAAAAAGAGTGTTTCAAAACTGCTCAAATAAAAGAAAGGCTCAATTCTGTTAGGTGAATGCACAGATCAGAAAGAAGTATCACAGAATGCTTCCGTGTAGTTTTTATGGGAAGATATTTCTTTTTTCAACATCGGCCTCAATGCTCTCAAAATGTCCAATTGTAGATTCTACAAAAAGCCTGTTTCAAAGCTGCACAATCAAAAGTAAGGTTCCACTCCCTGAGATGAAGTCACAGTTAATAAAGAAGTTTCACAGATTACTTCTGTGTACTTTTTTTGAAGATATTCTTTTTTCAACGATAGCCCTCAAATCACCCCAAATGTCCACCTGCAGATTATACAAAAAGAGTGTTTCAAAACTGCTCAATCAAAAGAAAGGTTCAACTCTGTGAGATGAACGCAGAGAATAGAAAGAATTTTCACAGAAGTATTCTCTGTAGTTTTTACTTGAAGACATTTCGTTTTTCACCACAGGCCCCGGAGCTCTCAAAATGTCCACTACCAGATTCTACAAAAAGAGTGTTTCAAAACAGCTCAATCAAAAGAAAGGTTCTACTCTCTGAGATGAATGCACAGAATGGAAAGATGTCTCAGAATGCTTCTGTGTAGTTTTTATGGGAAGATATTTCGTTTCTCACCGTAGGTCTCAATGTTCTCCAAATATCCACTTGCAGATTCTACAGGAAGGGTGTTTCAAAACAGCTCAATCAGAAGAAATGTTCAACTCGGTTACATGAACGCACAGATGAGAAAGAAGTTTCACAGAATGCTTCTCTACAGTTTTTATTTGAAGATATGCCTTTTTCCACGATAGGCCTCAAATCTTTCCAAATGTCCACTTGCAGATTCTACAAAAAGAGTGTTTCAAAACTGTTCCATCAAAAGAAAGGTTCTACTCTGTGAGATGAATGAACAGAATAGAAAGAAGTTTCAAAGAATGCTTCTGTGTAGTTTTCATGGGAAGATATTTCCTTTTTCACCATAGGCCTCAATATTCTCCAAATATCCACATGCAGATCCTACAAAAACTGTGTATCAGAACTGCTCAATGAAAAGAAAGGTTCAACTCAGTTAGATGAATGCACAGATCACAAATAAGTTTCACAGAATGCTTCTGTGTTCCTGTAATTTAAAATATTCCTTCTTCGACGATAGGTGTTAAAGAGCTCAAAATATCCAATTGCAGATTGTACAAACAGAGTTTTTCAAAAGTACTCCACCAAAAGACAGGTTCATCTCTGTGAGTTGAACGCACAGAACAGAGGAAAGTTTCACAGAATGCTTCTGTGTAGTTTTCATGTGAAAATATTTCATTTTTCACCTTAGGCCACAATATTCTCCAAATAACGGCTTGCAGATCCCATATAAAGAGTGTTTCAAAACTGCTCAATCAAATGTAAGCTTCAACTCTGTGAGATGAATGAACAGAATAGAAAGAAGTTTTTCAGAATGCTTCCATGCAGTCTTTAAGGGAAGATATTTTGTTTTTGACCGTAGGCCTCAATGTTCTCCAAATGTCCACTTGCAGATTCTACAAAAAGAGTGTTTCAAAACTGTTCCATCAAAAGAAAGGTTCTACTCTGTGAGATGAATGAACAGAATAGAAAGAAGTTTCAAAGAATGCTTCTGTGTAGTTTTCATGGGAAGATATTTCCTTTTTCTCCATAGGCCTCAATATTCTCCAAATATCCACATGCAGATCCTACAAAAACTGTGTATCAGAACTGCTCAATGAAAAGAAAGGTTCAACTCAGTTAGATGAATGCACAGATCACAAATAAGTTTCACAGAATGCTTCTGTGTTCCTGTAATTTAAAATATTCCTTCTTCGACGATAGGTGTTAAAGAGCTCAAAATATCCAATTGCAGATTGTACAAACAGAGTTTTTCAAAAGTACTCCACCAAAAGACAGGTTCATCTCTGTGAGTTGAACGCACAGAACAGAGGAAAGTTTCACAGAATGCTTCTGTGTAGTTTTCATGTGATAATATTTCATTTTTCACCTTAGGCCACAATATTCTCCAAATAACGGCTTGCAGATCCCATATAAAGAGTGTTTCAACACTGCTCAATCAAATGTAAGCTTCAACTCTGTGAGATGAATGAACAGAATAGAAAGAAGTTTTTCAGAATGCTTCCATGCAGTCTTTAAGGGAAGATATTTTGTTTTTGACCGTAGGCCTCAATGTTCTCCAAATGTCCACTTGCAGATTCTACAAAAATAGTGTTTCAAAACAGTTCAATCAAAAGAATTGTTCAACTGTGTTAGATGAATGCACAGAATAGAAAGAAGTTTCACAGAAGTATTGTTTGTAGTTTTTATGGGAAGATATTTCGTTTTTCATCATAGGCCTCAATGATCTCCAAATTTCCACTTGAAGACTCTACAAAAACAGGGTTTCAAAACAGCTCAATCAAAAGAAAGTTCCAACTCTGTTAGATGAATGCACAGATCGGAAACAAGTTTCACAGAACGCTTCTGTGTAGTTTTTATTTGAAGATATTTCGTTTTTCACCGTAGGCCTGAAAATGCTCCCAATATCCGCGTGCAGATTCTACAAAAAGTGTGTTTCAAAATTGCTCAATCCAAAGAAATGTTCAACTCTGTGAGATGAATGCACAGATCAGAAAGAAGTTTCACAGAATGCTTCTCTGTAGTTTTTATGGGTGTATATTCCTTTTTCCCCTTAGGCCTCAAAGCACTCCAAATGTCCACTTACAGATTCTACATAAAGACTGTTTCCAAACTGCTCAATCAACAGCAAGGTTCATCTCAGTGAGATGAATGCACAGATCAGAAAGAAGTTTCACAGAGCCTTTCTGTGTCATTTTATGGGGAAGAAATTTCGTTTTTCACCGTAGGCCTCAATATTCTCCAAATGCCCAATTGCAGATTCTAGAAAAACTGTTTCAAAACAGCTCAATCAAAAGAAAGGTTCTAGTCTGTGAGATGAATGCACAGAATTGAAAGAAGTTTCACAGAATGCTTCTGTGTAGTTTTTATGGGAAGATATTTCGTTTCTCACCATAGGCCTCAAAGTTCTCCAAATGTTCAATTGCAGATTCTACAAAAAGAGTGTTTCAAAACTGCTCAATCAAAAGAAGGGTTCAACTCTGTTAGATGAATGCACAGATCATAAGGAAGTTTCACAGAATGCTTCTGTGTAGTTTTTATTGGAATGTATTTCCTTTTTCACCATAGGCCTGATAACGCTCCAAATGTCCTGTCGCAGATTCTACAAAAAGTGTGTTTTGAAATTGTTCAATCAAAAGAACGCTTCAACTTTGTGAGATGAAAACACGGATCAGAAAGAAGTTTCATCGAATGATTCTGTGTAGTTTTAAGGGGAAGATATTTCATTTTTTACAATAGTCCTCAATGTTTGCCAAATGTCCACTTGCAGATTCTGTAAAAAACAGTGTTTCAAAACTGCTCAATCAAAAGAAAGGTTCAACTCTGTTAGATGAATCCATAGATCAGAATCAAGTTTCACAGTATGCTTCTGTGTAGTTTTTGTTTGAAGATATTTCTTTTTTCACCATAGGCCCCAAAGCTCTAGGAATATCCAACTGCATTCTACAAAAAGCCTGTTTCAAAGCTGCACAATCAAAAGAAATGTTCTGCTCTCTGAGATGAATGCACAGTTCATAAAGAAGATTCACAGATTACTTCTGTGTAGTTTTTATTTGAAGATATTCCTTTTTCCACCATAGGCCACAAAACGCTCCAAATGTCCACTTGCAGATTATACAAAAAGAGTGTATCAAAGCTGCTCAATAAAAAGAAATATTCTACTATGTCAAATGAATGCACAGATCAGAAAGAAGTTTCACAGAATGCTTCTGTGTAGTTCTTATGGGAAGACATTATGTTTTGCACTATAGGCCTCAATGTTCTCCAAATGTCCACGTGCAGATTCTACAAAAAGTGTTTCAAAACTGCTCAATCAAAAGTAAGAATGAATTCTGTTAGATGAATGCACAGATCAGAAGGAAGTTTCACAGAATGCCTCTGTGAAGTTTTTATGTGAAGGTATTTCTTTTTCACCATAGGCCTCAATTCTCTCCAAATGACCATTTGCAGATGCTACAAAAAGCCTGTTTCAAAGCTGCACAATCGAAAGAAACTTTCCATTCTCTGAGATACATGCACTGTCCATAAAGAAGTTTCACAGATTAATTCTGTGTAGTTTTTATTTGAATATATTGCTTTTTCCACCATAAGCCTCAAAGAGCTCCAAATGTCCACTTGCAGATTCTACAAAAAGAGAGTTTTTAAACAGCTCAATCAATAGAAAGGTTCAAATCGGTGAGATGAATGCACAGAATAGAAAGAAGTTTCACAGAAGAATTCTGTGTAGTTTTAACTTGAAGATATTTCATGTTTCACCATAGGCCTCAAAGCTCTCCAAATGTCCACTTGCAGATTCTACAAAAAGAGTTTTTCAAAACTGCTCATTCCAAACAAAGGTTCTACCCTGTGAGATGAATGCACAGAACAGAAGGAAGTTTCACAGAATGCTTCTGTGTAGTTTTTATGGGAAGACATTTCGTTTTTCACCGTAGGCCTCAATGTTCTCAAAAAGTCCAGTTGCAGATTCTACAAAAAGAGTGTTTCAAAACAGCTCAATCAAAAGAAAGTTCCAACTTGGTTAGATGAATGCACAGATCAGAAAGAAGTTTCAAAAAATGCTTCTGTGTAGTTTTTATTTGAAGATATTCCTTTTTCCATGGTAAGCCTCAAAGCACTCCAAATTTCCACTTGCAGATTCTACAAAAAGAGTGTTTCAAAACTACTCAATCAAAAGAAATGTTCGACTCTGTTAGATGAATGCAAAGAACAGAAAGAAGTTACACAGAATGCTTCTGTGTAGTTTTTATGGGAATATGTTTCGTTTTTCATCCTAGGCCTCAATTTTCTCCAAATATCCACTTGCAGATTCTTCAAAAAGAGTGTTTCAAAACAGCTTAATCAAAAGAAGGGTTCAACTCTGTTAGATGAATGCACAGATCAGAAAGAAGCTTCACAGAATTCTTCTGTGCAGTGTTTATTTGAAGATATTTCATTTTTCACCTTAGGCCTGAAAACGCTCCAAAAGTCCACTTGCAGTTTCTTCAAAAACAGTGTTTCGAAATTGCTCAATCAAAAGTTAGGTTCAACTCTGTAAGATGAAAGCACAGATAAGAAAGAAGTTTCACAGAATGCTTCTCTGTAGTTTTTGGGTGTATACGTCCTTTTTCCCCATAGGCCTCAAAGCACTCCAAATGTCCACTTACAGATTCTACAAAAAGAGTGTTTCAAAACTGCTCAATCAAAATTAAGGTTCATCTCTGTGAGATGAATGCACAAATTAGAAAGATGTTTCACAGAATGCTTCTGTGTAGTTTTAAGGGGAATATATTTCGTTTTTCACCATAGGCCTCAATATTCTCCAAATGTCCACTTGCATATTCTACAAAAAGTGTGTTTCAAAACTGCTTAATCGTAAGTAAGGTTCAACTCTGTTAAATGAATGCACGGATCAGAAAGAAGTTTCACAGAATGCTTCTGTGTGGTTTCTATTGGAAGATATTTCTTTTTTCACCATAGGCCTCAATGATCTCCAAATGTCCAATTGCAGGTTCTACAAAAAACCTGTTTCAAAGCTGCACAATCAAAAGAAATGTTCCACTCTCAGAGATGAATGCACAGTTCATAAGGAAGTTTCACAGATTACTTCTGTGTAGTTTTTATTTGCACATTCCTTTCTCCACGATAGGCCTCAAAGCGCCCAAAGTGTCAACTTGCAGATTATACAAAAAGAGTGTATGAAAACTACTCAATATAAAGAGAGGTTCAATTCTGTGAGATGAATGCACAGAATAGAAAGAAATTTCACAGAAGAATACTGTGTAGTTTTTACTTGAAGATATTTCATTTTTCACCACAGGCCTCAAACTCTCCAAATATCCACTTGCAGATTATACAAAAAGAGTGTTTCAAAAGTGCTACATCAAAAGATAGGTTCATTTCTGTGAGATGAATGCTCAGAACAGGGAAAAGTTTCAAGGAATACTTCTGTATAGTTTTTATGGGAAGATATTAAGCTTTTCACTATAGGCCTCAAAGTGCTCCAAATGTCCACTTGCAGATTCTACAAAAAGAGTGTTTCAAAACTGCTCAATCAAAAGAGAGGTTAAACTCTGTTAGATGAATGCACAGATCAGAAAGAAGTTTCACAGAATGCTTCTGTGTAGTTTTTATTTGAAGATATTCCTTTTTCCCAGATAGGCCTCAAAGCGCTCCAATTGTCCACTTGCAGATTCTAGAAAAAGAGTGTTTCAAAACTGCTGCATCAAAAGAAATGTTCTACTCTGTGAGATGAGTGCACAGAACAGAAAGAAGTTTCACCGAATGCTTCTGTGTAGTTTTTATGGCAAGATATTCTGTTTTTCATCGTAGGCCTCTATGTTCTCCAAATATCCACTTACAGATTCTGCAAAAAGAGTTTTTCAAAACAGCTTAATCAAAAGAAAGATTCAACTCTGTTAAATGAATGCACAGATCAGAAAGAAGTTTCACAGAATGCTTCTGTGTAGTTTTTATTTGAAGATATTTCGTTTTTCACCATAGTCCTGAAAACGCTCCAAATGTCCACTTGCAGAATCTACAAAAAGAGTGTTTCAAAAGTACTCCATCAAAAGATAGGTTCCTTTCTGTGAGATTATTGCACAGAACAGGGAAAAGTTTCAAAGAATCCTTCTGTGTAGTTTTTATGGGAAGATATTTAGTTTTTCATTATTGGCCTCAATGTGCTCCAAATGTCCACTTGCGATTTCTACAAAAAGATTGTTTCAAAACTGCTCAATCAAAAGTAAGGATCTACTCTGTTAGAAGAATGCACAGATCAGAAGCAAGATTCACAGAATGCTTCTGTGTAGGTTTTATGGGAAGATATTTCGTTTTTCACCATGGGCCTCAAGGAGTGGATTGGGGTTTAATGGAGTGGAATGGAACATATTGCATGGAATGGAATGGAATGGAATTAAAAGGAATGGAATGGAATGGGTTGGAATGGAGTGCAGTGTAGCAGAATGGTGCAGAGGGAAATGTCTTGTAGTGTAATGGCGTGGAGTGGAATGCCGTGGAAAGGATTGGAGTGCAGTGGAGTGGAGTGGGGAGGAGTGGAATGGAGTAGAATAGAGTGGAGGTTGATTGAATGTAAAGGAAAAGAAAGGAATGGAATGGAATGGATAGGAAAGGAATCGAATGGAATGGATTGCAATGTAACAGAAAGGAATGGAATGGAATGCAATGGGGTGGAATGGAATGGAATGCAACGGATTGGAATGGATTGGAGTGGAATGCAGTGTAGTGGAATGGAGCAGAAAGGAATGGTAAGGAGTGGAGTGGAGTTGAATGGAGTGGAAAGCAATGCAGTGGATTGGAGTGGGGTCAGGTAGAGTGGTATGGAGTGGAAAAAAGTGGAGTGGAATGGATTGGAAAGGAATGGTACGGAATGGAATGCAATTGAATGGAATGGCAGGCAAAGTAATGGAAAGGAGAGGAATGAAATGGAATGGAGAGGAATGAAATGGAATGCAATGGAACGAAATGCAATCAAATGCAATGGATTCGTTTGGAATGGAATGGAATGGAATGGAATGGAATGGAATTGAAAGGAATGGAATGGAATGATTTGGAATAGAAAGGAGTTCATTGGAGTGGAGTGGAGTGGAATCTAACACAATGCAATGGAATGGAATGGAATACAATGGAACAGAATGGAATGGAATTGAATAGAATGTAAAGAAATGGGGAGGAATGGAATGTAATGCAATGGAATGAAATGTAATGGATTAGTATGGAATGGAATGCAATGGAATGGAATGGAAGGGAATGGAATGGAATGGAATGCATTGGATTGGAGAGCAGTGAAGTGGAGTGGAATGGGAAGGAATGGAATACAACGGAATCGAATGAAATGGAATAGAATGGAATGCAAAGTTATGGAATGGAGTGGAACGGAATGGAATGGAATGGAACGGAATGGAATGGAGTGTATTGGAGTGGAATGGAACGGAATGCAAAGGAATAGAATGGAATGCAATGGAACAGAAGGGAAAGGAATCGAATAGAATGGAATGGAATGGAATGTACTAAATTGGAGTGTAGTGTAGTGGTGTGGAATGGAATGGAATGCAAAGGAATGGAATGGAATGAAATGGAATGGAATGGAAGGAATGTAATGGAATGCAGTGGATTGTAGGGCAGTGTAGTGGAATGGAGCAGAAATGAAGGGAGTGGAGTGGAGTGGAGTGGAGTGGAGTGGAGTGGAATAGAGTGGAAAGGAAAGGAATGGAGTGGAGTGGAGTAGAGTTGGGTGGAGTGGAATGCATTGGGAAAGAGTGTAGTGGAATTGAATGGAAAGGAATGGAATGGAAAGGAATGGAAAGCAATGTAACAGAATGGAATGGAATGGAATGGAAAGGAATGGAATGGAATGGAATGGATTGAAGTGGAGTGCAGTATAGTGGAATGGAGCAGACAGGAATGGACTGCAGTGGAGTGGAGTTGAAAGGACTGGAAACTAATAGAGTGGAGTGGAGTGGAGTGGAGTAGGGTGGTGTGGAATGGAGTGAAATAAAGTGGAGTGGAATGGAATGGATATGAATGGAATGGAATGGAATGGAATGGAATGGAATGGAATGGAATGAAATGGAATGGAAAGGAATGGAATGGAATGGATTGAAGTGTAGTGCAGTATAGTGGAATGGATCAGAAAGGAAAGGAATGCAGTGGAATGGAGTTGAAAGGAGTGGAAAGAATGGAATGGAGTGGAGTGGAGTAGGTTGGAGTGGAATGGAGTGTAATAGAGTGGAGAGGAATGGAATGGAAACGAATGGAATGGAATTGAATGGAATGGAATAAAATAATGGAATGGAATGGAATGCAATGCAATGTAACGTAACAGAATGGAATGGAATGGAATGGAAAGGAATGGAATGGAATGGAATGGAGAGGAATGTAATGGACTGCAATGGAATGAAATGGAATGAAATGAAATTAAATGTAACGGATTGGTATGGAATGGAATGGAATGGAAGGGAATGGAATAGAATGGAATGGAATGCAATAGAATGGAGCATACTGGAGTGGAGTGGAGTGGAATGCAACGGAATGCAAAGGAATGGAATGGAAAAGAATGGAAAGGAATTGAGTGAAATGGAGTGCAGTGGAGTGGAATGAAAGGGAATGCAACTGAATGGAATGGAAATGAATGGAATGGTTGTAATGGAAAGGAAGGGAACGGAATGGAATGGAATGCAGTGGATTGGAGTGGAGTGGAGTGGAGGGGAATGGAATGGAATGGAATGCAAAGTAATGGAATGGAATAGAATGGAATGGAATTGAATGGAATGGAGTGAATTGGAGTGCAGTGGAGTGGAACAGAATGCAATGCAGAAGAATGGAATAGAACAGAACGGAAGGGATTGCAAAGGAATGGAATGGAATGGAATGGGATGGATTGGAGTGCAGTGTAGTGGAATTGAGCAGAAAGAAATGGAGTGGAGTGCAGTGGAGAGGAATGGAGTGGAAAGGAATGGAGTGGAGTGGAGTGGTGTGGGGTGGAGTGGAATGGATTGGAATTGAATGGAAAGCAATTGAATGGAAAGGAATGGAATGGAATGGAATGGAATGCAATGTAATGCAATGTAACGGAATGGAATGGAATGAAATGGAATGGAATGGAATGGATTGGAGTGGAGTGCAGTGTAGTGGAATGGAGAAGAAAGGAATGGATTGGAGTGGAGTGGAGTGGAATGGAGTGGAAAGGAATGGGGTGGAGTGGAGTGGGGTGGAGTGGAATGCACTGGAATAGAGTGGAGAGGAATTGAATGAAATGGAAAGGAATGGAACGGAATTGAATGGAATGGAATAGAATGGAATGCAAATTTATGGAATGGAATGAAATGGAAAGGAACGGAATAGAATGGATTGTAAAGCAGAGGAGTGTAGTGGAATGGAAAGGAATGGAATGGAATGCAATGGAACAGAATGGAAAGGAATGGAATAGAATGGAATAGAACAGAACAGAACGGAATGGAAAGCAGTGGAGTGGTGTGTACTGTAGTGGAGTGGAATGGAATGGAATGATATGGAAAGCAATGGAATGGAATGCAATGGAATAGAATTGAATGGAATGGAATGCAAAGTAATGTAATAGAATGGAGTGGAATTGAGTCAAATGGAATGGATTAGAGGGGGGTGGAATGGAGTAAAAGGAAGGGAATGGAATGCGATGCAGTACTTTGCAGTGGAGTAGAGTGCAGTGGAATGGAATGGAGAAGAATGGAATGGAGATCAATGGAATGGAATGCAATGGAATGAAATGGAACGGAATGGTATGGAATGGAATGAAATGGAATGGAATGGAATGCAGTAGATTGGAATGTAGCGTTGTAGAGTGGAATAGAATGGATTGATGTTCAGTTGAATGGAAAGGAACGGAATGGAATGGAATTTAAAGTAATGTAATGGATTGGAATGGAAAGGAATGGAATGGAATTGAAAGGAACTGAATGGAATGGAGTGGTTTTGAGTGGAGTGGAGTGCAATGGAAGGGAATGCAAAGATTGCAATGGAATGGAATGGAATGGAATGGAATGGAATGGAATGGAATGCAGTGAATTGGAGTGTAGTAGAGAGGGATGGAATGGAATGGAATGGAAGGGAATGCAAAGGAATGGAATGGAATGGAATGGGATGCAGTGGATTGGAGTGTAGTGGATAGGAGTGGAACAGAATGGAAAGGAATGCAATGGAATGGAATGGAATGGAATTAAACGGAATGAAAATTAATCGAATGGAATAGAATGGAATGGAATGGAGTGGATTGGAGTGGAGTGGAGTGGAATGGAACGAAATGCAAAGGAATGGAATGGAATGCAATGGGATGGAAAGGAATGGAATGCAATGGGTGGACTGGAGTGCAGTATACTGGAATGGAGCAGAACAGAATGGAGTGGAGTGTAGTGGAGTGGCATGGAGTGGAAAGGAACGGAGTGGAGTGGAGAGGAATGGAGTGGAGTGGAGTGGAGTGGGATGGAGTGGAATGGAGTGGAGTAGAGTGGAGTAGAATGGAATGGAAAGGAATGGAATGGGATGTAATGGAATTGAAAGAATGGAACTGAATTGAATGGAATAAATGGAATGGAATGGAATGGAATGGAGAGGAATGGAATGGAGTGCACTGGAACGAAATGGAATGAAATGGAATGAAATTTAGCCGATTGGTATGGATTGGAATGGAATGGAATGGAATGCAGTGGATTGGAGTGTAGTGTAGTGCAGTGGAATGCAAAGGAATGGAACACAATGGAAAGGAATGGAATGGAATGAATAGAATGGAATGCAAAGTTATGGAATGGAATGGAATGGGATGCATTGAAGTACAGTTTAGTGGAATGGAGCAGAAAGAAATGGATTGGAGTTCAGTGGAATGGAGTGGAGTGGAGTGGATTGGAGAGGAATGGAATGGAATGGAATGGAATGGAATGGAATGGAATGGAATGGAATACAGTGGATTTGAGTCTAGTGGAGTGGAATGGAATGGAATGGAATGCAATGGAATGGAATGGATTGGAATAGAAGGGAATGGAATGCAAAGTAATGGAATGGAATGGAATGGAATGGAATGGAATGGAATGGATTGGAGTGGAGTGGAGTGGAATGGAAGGGAATGCAAGGAATTGAATTGAATGGAATGGAAAGAAATGGAATGGAAAGGAATGGAATGGGGTGGATTGGAGAAGAGTGTAGTGGAATGGAGCAGAAGGAAATGGAGTGGAGTGCAGTGGAGTAGAGTGGAATGGCATGGAAAGGAATGGAGTGGAGTGTAGTGGAGTGCGGTGGAGTGGAATGGAGAGGAATAGAGTGTAGTGGAATTGAATGTAAAGGAATGGAATAGAATGGAATGGAATGGAATGGAACGGAACAGAATGGAACGGAATGGAATGGAATGGAATGGAATGCAATGTAATGGAAAGGAATGGAATGGAATGGAATGGAATGAAATGGATTGGAGTGGAGTGCAGTGTAGTGGAATGGAGCAGAAAGGAATGGAATTGAATGGAGAGGATTTGAATGGATTGGAAAGGAATGGAGTGGAGTGTAGTGGAGGAGGGTGGAGTAGTATGGAGTGGAAAAGAGTGGAGTGGAATGGAATGGAAAGGAATGGATTGGAATGGAATGGAAGGCAATGTAATGGAATGCAATGGAATAGAATGGAATTGGGAGGAATGAAATGGAATGCAATGGAAAGAAATGCAATGAAATATAATGTATTGATATGAAAAGGAATGGAATGGAATGGAATGGAAAGGAATGGAAAGCAGTGGATAGGAGTAGTGGAGTGGAGTGGAATGGAAAGGAATGGAATGCAATGGAATGGAATGGAATGGAATAGAATGGAATGCAAATTTATGGAATGCAATGGAATGGAAAGGAATGGAATGGAAGGTATCAGAATAGAATGGAGTGGATTGGAGTGGAGTGGAGTAGAATGTAAAGGAATGGAAAGGAATGGAATGGAATGCAATGGAACAGAATGGAATGGAATCAAATAGAATGTAATAAAATGGAGAGGAATGGAATGAAATGCAATGGAAAGAAATGGAATGAAATGTAATGGATTGGTATGGAATGGAATGGAATGGAATGCAGTGCATTGGAGTGCAGTGAAGTTGAGTGGAATGGGAAGGAACGGAATGCAATGGAACAGAATGGAATGGAATAGAATGGAATGCAAAGTTATGGAATGGAATGGAACGGAATGGAATGGAATAGAATGGAGGGTATTGGAATGGAGTGGAGTGGAATGGAACGAAATGCAAAGGAATGGAACGGAATGCAGTGGAAGAGAATAGAATGGAATGTGTTGGATTGTAGTGTCATGTAGTAGAATGGAGCATAAACGATTGGAGTGGAGTGGAGTGGAATAGAGTGGAAAAGAAAGGAATGGAGTGGAGTGCAGTGGAGTTGGGTGGATTGGAATGGATTGGAATATAGAGGATTGGAATTGAATGGAAAGGAATGGAATGGAAAGGAATGGAAAGCAATGTAATGTAATGTAATGGAATGGAATGGAATGGATTGAAGTGGAGTGCAGCATAGTGGAATGGAGCAGAAAGTAATGGAATGCAGGGGAGTGGAGTTGAAAGGAGTGGAAAGGAATGGAGTGGAGTGGAGTGGAGTACGGTGGATTGGAATGGATTGAAAAAGAGTGGAGTGGAATAGAATGGAAGTAATGGAATGGAATGGAATGGAAAGGAAAGGAATGGTATGGAATGGAATGGAATGGAATGGAATGCAATGTAACAGAATGGAAAGGAATGGAATGGAATGCAATGTAACAGAATGGAAAGGAATGGAATGGAATGGAATGGAATGGAGAGGAATGAAATGGAATGAAATGGAATGAAATATAATTAAATGTAAGGGATTTGTATGGAATGGAATGGAATGGAAAGGAATGGAATGGAAAGAAATGGAATGGAATAGAATGGGTGTATTGGATTGGAGTGGAGTGGAATGGAACTGAAGGCAAAGGAATGGAATGGAAAGGAATGGAAAGGAATTGATTAGAATAGAGTGGATTGGAGTGGAGTGGTGTGGAATGGAAGGGAATGCAACGGAATGGAATGGAAAGGAATGGTATTTAATGGAATGGAACGGAATGAATGGAATGGAATGCAGTGGATTGGAGTGTAGTGGAGTGGAGTGGAATGGAATGGAATGGAATGCAAGTAATGGAATGGAATGGAATGGAATGGATTGGAGTGGAGCAGAGTGGAATGGAATGGAATGCAGAGGGATGGAATGAAATGGATTGGAAAGGAATGGAATGCAATGGGATGGATTCGAGCGCAGTGCAGTGGAATTGATCTGAAAGAAATGGAGTGGAGTGGAGGGGAATGGAGTGGAAAAGAATGGAGTGGAGTGGAGTGGAGTGGAATGGAGTAGAATAGAGTGTAGAGGAATTGAATGGAAATGAATTGAATGGAATGGAATGCAAAGTAATGGAATGGAATGCAAAGGAATGGAATGGAATGGAATGGAATGGAATGCAAGTAATGGAATGGAGTGGAATGGAATGGAGTGGAATGGAATGGAGTGGAGTGGAATGGAGTAGAAAGGAATGGAGTCGTGTGTATTGGAGTGGAGAGTAATGGAATAGAATGGGAAGGAGTGGAGTGGATTCGAGTAGAATGGGAAGGAATGGAATGGCATGGAATGGAGTGCAGTGGAGTGGAGCGCAGTGGAGTGCAGTAGAGTGGATTTAAGAGGAAAGGAAAGGAATGGAGTGAAATAGAATGCAGTGGATGTGAGCGGGGTGGTGTGGAATAGAAAGGAATGGAAGGGAAGGGAATGGAATGGAATGCAATGCAATGGAATGGAATGGAACGGAATGGAATGAAATGGAATGGAATGGAGTGGAGTAGAGTGGATTCCAGTGGAAAGGAATGGAAAAGAATGGACAGAAATGGAATGGAATTGAATGGAATGCAGAGGATTTGGGTGGAGTGGAGTAGAATGGAATGGTAAGAAAGGTAATGGAATGGAATGGAATGACATTGAAAGGAATGGAATGGAATGGAATGGAATGGAGTGGAGTGAAATGGAATGGAGTATAAAGGAAAGGAGTAGTGTGTATTGGAGTGGAGCATAATGGAATGGAATGGGAAGGAGTGGAGTGGATTCGAGTCGAATGGTAAGGAATGGAATGGCATGGAATGGAGTGCTGTGGAGTGGAGTGCAGTGGAGGGCAGTAGAGTGGATTCAAGTGGAAAGGAATGGAATGGAATGAAATAGAATGCAGTGGATGTGAGTGGAGTGGTGAGGAGTAGAAAGGAATGGAAGGGAAGGGAATGGAATGCAATGGAACGGAATGGAAAGGAATGGAATAGAATGAAATGGAATAGAATGGAGTGCAGTGTAGTGTAATGGAGTAGAAAGGAATGGAATGGAGTGGAGTGGAGTGGAGTGGAATGGAATGGAATGGAAGGGAATGGAATGGGGTGGAGTGAATGGAATGGGGTAGAAAGAAATGGAGTGGTGTGGAGTGGAGTGGAGTGGAATGGAATGGAATGGAATTGAATGGAATGGAATGTTGTGCAGTGAAGTTGAGTGGAATGGGAAGGAATGGAGTGGAGTGGAGTGGAGTAGAGTGGATTCCAGTGGAAAGGAATGGAATGGAATGGAGTGGAATGGAAGGGAATGGAATGGAATGGAATGGAATGGAATGGAATGGAATGGAATGCAGTGGCTTGGGGTGGTGTGGAGTGTAGTGGAAGGGCATGGAATGGAACGGAATGTAATGGAATGGAATGGAGTGGAACAGAATGGAATGGAACGGAATGGCATGGAATGGAAAGGAATGGAATGGAATGGAATGGAATGGAATGGAATGGAATGGAATGGAATGCAGTGGCTTGGGGTGGTGTGGAGTGTAGTGGAAGGGCATGGAATGGAACGGAATGTAATGGAATGGAATGGAGTGGAACAGAATGGAATGGAATGGAATGGCATGGAATGGAAAGGAATGGCATGGCATGGAATGGAATGGAATGGAATGGAATGCATTGGATTGGGGTGGTGTGGAATGTAGTGGAATGGAATGGAATGGAACGGAATGTAATGTAATGGAATGGAGTGGAATGGAATTGAATGGCATGGAATGGAATGGAATGCAGTGACTTGGGGTGGAGTGGAGTGGAGTGGAATGCCATGGAATGGAAGGGAATGTAATGGAATGGAATGGAATTGAATGGAATAGAAAGGAATGGAATGGAATGGAAGGAATGGAATGGAATGGAGTGGAGTGCAGTTACGTGGAATGGAGTAGAAAGGAATGGCATGGTGTGGAGTGGTGTGGTATGGAATTGAATAGAATGGAATGGAGTGGAGTGGATAGAATTTGAATGAGAAGGAATGGAATGGTGTGGATTGGAGTGAAGTGGAGTGTAGTGGAGTGTAGAGGAGTGGAGTAGAGTAGATTTCCGTGGAAAGGAATGTAATGAGATGGAATGAACTGGAATGGAGTGCATGGGAATGTACTGGAGTGGAGTATAGTGGAATGTAATGTAAGGGAACGGAATGGAATGCAATGCAATGGAAAGGAATGGAATGGAATTGAATAGAATGGAATGGATTGGAATGGAGTTTTGTTGATTGCAGTGTAATCTAATGGAGTAGAAAGGAATGGAGTGGAGTGGAGTGGAAAGGACTGGCTTCTAATCGAGTGGAATGGAATGGAGTGGAGTGGAGTAGTGTGGAGGTGAATAGAGTGGAGAGGAATGGAGTGGATTTGAATGGATTGGAATGGAATGGAATGGAATGGAGAGGAGTGGAGTGCAGTGGTGTGGATTTGAATGGAGTGGAGACTAGTGGAGTGGAGTGGAATGGAATAGAATGGAAGAGAATGGAATGGAACAGTGAAAGGAAATCGGAGCTGTGATTCTGCCACTGCAATATAGCCTGGGTGACAGAGTGAGATCATGTCGACAGAAAGGAATGGAATGGAATGGAGTGGATTGCAATGGACTGCAGTCAAGTGGACTGGAGTTGAGGGGAGCAGAGTGGAATGGAGTGTACTAGACTGGATTGGCATGTAGAGGAAAGAAATGGCATTGAATGGAATTGAGTGCAGTGGACTGGAGTGAGGTGGAAAGGAATGGAATGGAATGCGACATAATGGAAAGGAATGTAAAGGACAGGAATGGAATAAAATGAAATGGAAAAGGATGGACCGGAATGGAATGGAGTGAAAGGGAGTGGAGTTGCAGGAAGTTGAGAGGAATGGAGTGGAATAGAATGGTTTTGAATGTAATGGAGGGGAATGGAGTGAAGAGGATTGGAATTGAGTGAATTGGAGAGGAGTTGAGTGGAGTGGAGAGGAATGGAATGGGATAGAATGGAATGCAGTGGAGTGGAGTGGAGTAGACGGGATTTGAGTGGAATGGAATGGAATATAATGGAATGGAATTGAGTGGAATGCAGTGGAGTGGAGTGGATTAGACTGGATTTGAGTGGAATGGAATGGAATATAATGGAATGGAATTGAGTGGAATGCAGTGGATTTGAGTGGAGTGCAGTGGAGTGGAATGGAATTGAATGAAAGGGAAAGGAGTGGAGGGTAGTGCAGTGTAGTGCAATGGAGTAGAAAGGAATTCAGTGCAGTGGGATGGAATGGAATGGAAAGGAATATCTTGGAGTGGAGTGGAATGTTAAGGAACGGAATGGAGTGGACTGGAGTGGAGTGGAGTGGAATGGAGTGGAATAGAATGGGATGTAATGGAATGGAGTGGAGTGGAATGGAGTGGTGAGAAGTGGAAAGGAATCAATGGAATGGATTGGAATAGAATGAAATGGAATGCAGTGCATTGGAGTGTAGTGGAATGAGAAAGAATGGAATGGTGGGGAGTAGAGTGGAGTGTAGTAGAGTTGATACTAGTGGAATGAAATGGAATGGAATTTAATGGAATGAATGCAGTGGATTTCAGTGGAGTGCAGTGGAGTCAAATGGAATGGAATCAAATGGAATGGAATGCAATGGAACGGAATGGACTGGACTGGAATGGAATGGAATGGAATGGAATGGAGGGTAGTGGAGAGCAGTGTAGTAGAATGGATTAGAAAGGAGAGGAGTGGAATGGAATGGATTGGAGTGGAATTGAGTGGAATGGGAAGGAATGGAATGAATTGTAGTGGAGTAAATTTGAGTGGATTTGAGTAGATTAGAGTGGAAAAGAATGGAATGGAATGAAATGGAAAGGAAGGGAATGCAGTGGATTGTAGTGGAGTGGAGAGGAAAGGAATGAAATGGAAAGGAATGGAGTGGAAAGCCATGCAATGGAACAGAATGGAATGCAATGGAAAGGAATGGATTGGAGTTGAGTGCAGTGCAGTGGAATGGAGTGGAAAGGAATGGAGTGGAGTGGAGAAGAGTGGAGTGGAATGGAATGGAATGGAATGGAGTGGATTGGAGTGGAGTGGAATAGAATGGAATGGAATGGAAAGGAATGGAATGCAATGGAATGGAATGGACTGGAATGGAATGGAATGGAGTGGAGTGGGGAGCAGTTTAGTGGAATGGAGTAGAAAGGAAAGGAGAGGTGTGAGTTGAGTGGAGTGGAATGGAATGGATTGGAACGGAATGGAGTGGAGTATAGTGGAGTGGAATGGGAAGGAATAGAATGGAGTAAAGTGGAGTGAAATTGAGTGGAGTAGAGTGTATTCGAGTGGAAAAGATTGGAAAAGAATTGAATGCAGTGGAATGCAGTGGAGTGTAGTGGAGAGAAATGGAATGGAATGGAAGGGAATGGAATGGAATCTAAAGCAATGGACTGAAATGGAATGGAATGGAATGGAAATGATTGGAGTGGAGTACAGTGAAGTGGAATGGAGTAGGAAGGAATGGAGTGGAGTGAAGTGGGTTGGAATGGAATGGAATGGAATAGAATGGAGTGGAGTGGAGTGGAATGGAATGGGAAGGAGTGGAATTGAGTTTAGTGGATTGGAGTGGAATGGAGTAGAGTGGATTCGAGTGGAATGCAGTTGAATGGATTGGTGTGGAATGGAATGGAATGGACTGGAATGGAATGGAATGAAATGGATTGGAGTTTAGTGGAGTCGAATGGAATTGAATGGAATGGAAGAGAATGGAATGGAATGGAATGCAATGGATTGGAATTTAGTGGGGTGGAATGGAAAGGAATGCAATGGAATGGAATGGAATGGAATATAATGGAATGCAAAGGAATGGAATAGAATGGAATGGAATGGAATAGAATGGAGTGAAATGCAGAGCAGTGTATTGGAATGGACTTGAAAGGAATGGAGTGGAGTGGAGTGGAATGGAATGGAATGGAATGGAGTGAATTGGAGTGGAGTGGAGTGGATTCGATTGGAATGGAATGAAATGGAAGGGAATGGAATGGAATGGAATGCAATGGAACTGAATGGAATGGCACGGAGTGGAGTGGAGGGCAGTGTAGTGGAATGGAGAAGAAAGGAATGGAGTGGGGTGGAGTGAGTGGACTGGAATGGAGTGGAGTGGAGTGGAATGGAGTGTAATGAAGGGGAGTGTAGTGGTGTGGATCAGAGGGGAGTGGACTGGAGTGGAACGGAGTTGAGTTTAAAGGAATGGAATGGAATGGAATGGAATGGAATGGAATGGAATGCACTCGACTGGAGTGGAGTGGAGTGGAATGTAAAGGAATGGAAGGGAAAGGAATGGAATGGAATCCAATGGAAGGGAATGGAATGGAATGGAATGAACTGGAGTGGAGTGCAGGGCAGTGGAATGGAGTAGAAATGAATGGAGTGGAGTGGAGTTGGTTGCAATGGAATGGAATGGAATGGAGTGGAGTGGGAAGGAATGGGAAGGAAAGTATGGAGTGGAGTCGATTGGATTTCAGTGGATTGGAGTGGATTCGAGTGGAATGGAATGGAATGAAAAGGAATGGAATGCAGTGGATTGGAGTGGCGTGGAGTGGAGTGCAATGGAATGGAATGGAATGGTATGGCACGGAATGGATTGCAATGGAAGTGAATGGAATGGAATGAAATGGAATGGAGTGGAGTGCAGTGCAGTGTGGTGGAATGGAGTACAAAGGAATGGTTGCAGTAGAGTGGAGTGGAGTGGAATTGATTGGAATGGAATGGAATGGATTGGAGTGGATGGGAATGTTATGCAATGGAATGGAGTGGAGTGGAGTGGTTTATAGAAGACTCGACTGGAATGGAATGGATTGGAACGGGATGGAATGAAATGGAATGTTGGGGATTGGGGTGGAGTTTAGTGCAGTGGAATGGAATGCAATGGAAGGGAACAGAACGGAATGCAATGCTATGGCCTGGAACGGAATGGAGTGAAATGCAGTGCAGTGGAGTGCAGTGAAGTGGAATGGAGAAGAAAGGAATGCCAAGGAGTGGAATTGTGTGATGTGGAATGGAAAGGATTGGAATGGAGTGCAGTGGAGTGGAATGGAATGGAAAGGAAAGGAATGTAGTGGATTGGAGTGGATTGGAGTGGAGTGGAGTGGCGTGGATTGGAATGGGAAGGAATGGAATGGAGTGGAGTTGAGTAGAGTGAATTCGAGTGGAATGGAATGGAATGGAATGGACTGTAGTGGAAAGGAGTGGAGTGGAGTGGAATGGAATGGAATAGAAGGGAATGGAATGGAATGGAACGGAATACAATATAAAGGAATGGAATGGAACGGAATGGATTGGAAAGGAATGGATTGGAGTGGACACGAGTGCAGTGTAATTGAATGGAGTAAAAAGGAAAGTAATGGAGTGGAGGGGATTGGAATGGATTGGAATGGAATGGATTGGAATGGAATGGAATGGAGTGGAGTGTAGAGGAATGGGAAGGAATGGAATGGAGAGGAGTGGAGTGGAATGCAGTGGCATGGAATAGAGTGGATTCGAGTGGAATGGAATGGAATTGAATGGAAATAAATGGAATGGAATGGAATGCAATGGAATGGAAAGGAACGGAATGGAACGGAACGGAATGGAAAGGAATGGAATGGAATGGAATGGAAAGGAATGGAATGGAAAGGTGTGGAGTGGAGTGCAATGTATTGGAATGGAGTAGAAAGGAATGGAGTAGAGTGGATTGCACTGGAGTGGAATGGAATGGAATGGAATGGAATGGAATGGAATGGAATGTAGTGGAGTGGAGTAGAATGGGAGGAATGGAACGGACTGGAGTGGAGTGCAATGGAATGGAATGCAGAGGAATAGAATGGGCTTGAATGAAAATGGGTGAAGTTGGGTCAAAATGAGTGGAATGAAATGGAATGTAATGAAATGGAATGCAATGCAGTGGATTGGAGTGCAGTGGAGTGGAGTTGAATGGAATGGAATGGAAGGGAATTTAATGGAATGCAATGGAATGGAATGGAATGGAAAAGAATAGAATGGAATGGTGTGGAGTGGAGTGCAGTGTAGTGGAATGGAGTAGAAAAGAATGGACTGGATTGAAATGTAGTGGAGTGGAATGGAATGGAATGGAAAGGATTGGAGAGGATTGGAAGGGAATTGGAAGGAAAAGAATGGAGTGCAGTGGAGTGGAGTGGAGTGGAGGGATGTAGAGTGGATTCGTAAGGAACAGAATGGAATTGAATAGAATGGAATGGAATGGAGTGCAATGCAATGGATTGGAGTGGAGTGGAGTGTAGTGGAGTGGAATGGAATGGAATGGAACAGAATGAAATGCAATGGAATGGAATGAATTGGAATAGAAGGCAGTGCAATGGAATGGAGTCGAATGGAGTGGAATGGAGTCGAATTGAGTGGAGTGGAGTGGAGAGGAGTGGAATGGAATGGAATTGAGTGGAGTGGAGTGGAGAGGAGTGGAATGGAATGGAATGGAATGGAATGGAATGGAATGGAATGGAATGAGAGGGAACATAATGGAATGGTGAAATGAAATGTGAGCTGTGATTCTGCCAGTGCAATATAGCCAGGGTGACAGATTGATATCATGTCAACAAAAATCAATGGAATGGAATGGAGTGTAATGGAATGGAATAGACTGCAATGGATTAGACTGGAGTGGAGACGTGTGGAGTGGATTGGAGTGTAGTGGAGTTGAGTGGAATGAAGAGGAAAGGAAGGGGATGGAATGGAATTGAGTGCAGTGTAGTGGAGTGGATTGGAGTGGGGTGGAGTGGAGTGGAACGGAACAGAATGGAATACAACGGAGTGGAAATGAATGCCCTAGTATAGAATGCAATGCAGTGGAATGGAAAGTGATGGAGCAGAATGGAATGGAGTGAAGTGGAGTGGAGTCAAGTCAAGTTGGTGGAATGGAGTGGATTGGAATGGGCTGGAATGTAATGGAGTGGAATGGAGTGGATGGGAAAGGAGTGGAGTGAAGTGGAGTGGAGTGAAGTAGAGTGGAGTTGAGTGGAATGGAGTGGAATGGAATGGGATGCAATGGAATACAATAGAACGCAGTGGAGGGGATTGGCACAGAGATGAAAGGAATGGAATTGGGTGGAGTGAAGTGGAGTGGAGTGGAGTGGACTGATGAATTTGAGTGGATTTGAGCCTAAGGGAGTGGAATGGAATGGCATGGAATGGAATGGAGTGGAATGGAGTGGAGAGGAGTGGAGTGGATTGGAATGCAGTGGAATCGAATAGACTATAATGGAATGCATTATAATGGAAAGCAATTGAATGGAATGTTGAAATGAAATATGAGCTGAGATTGAGCCACGGCACTCCAGCATGGATGACAGAGTGAGATCCTGCCTAAAGCAAGAAATGGAAAAGAATGGAGTGGAAGTGTATGCAACGGAATTGAATGGAGTGGAGTGCGATGGAGTGGAGTGGAGTGGAGTGGAGTGGATTGAAGTAGAATTCAATGAAATGGAATGAAACTGTGAAATGAAATGTGAACTGAGATTGCGCCACTGCCCTCAAGCCTGAATGACAGAGAATGCGCCTGTTGAAAGAAAGGAATGGAAAGGAATAGAGGGGAAATTAATGGAATGTTATGGAATGGAATGGAATGGAATGGAATGGAATGGAATGGAATGGAATGGAGTTGAGTGGAGTGGATTTATGTGGGGTGGAATGGAGGGGAATGGGATGGAATGGAATCGAATGGAGTGGAGTAGAGTGGAGTGCAGTGGAGTGGAATGGAGTGGAATAGAATGGGATGGACTGCAATGGAGTGGAGCGGAGAGGAGGGGAATGGAATAAATAGGAATGGAATGGAGTGGAGTGGAGTGGAGTGAAATGGAATTTAATGGAATGGAGTGAAATGGAATGGAGTGCAATCGAAAGGAATGGAATGAAATGGAATGGAATTCAGTGGAGTGGAAAGACATGTAGTGGAATGGAATAGAAAGGAATAGAGTGGAGTGGAGTGAGGGGAATGGAATAGAATGGAATGGAAAGTAGAGGATTAGAGAGGAGTGGAATGGGAAGGATTGGAATGGAAGGGAGTGGAGCAGAGTGGAATGGAGTTGAGTAGAATGGGGTGTAATGGAATGTTATGTAATGGAATGGAATGGAAAGCAGTGGATTGGAGTGGAGTGGAGGGGAATGGAATGGAAGGGAAGGGAATAGAATGGAAAGAATGCAATGGAATGCAGTGGAGAAGAATGCAGTGTAGTGGAAAGGATTAGAAAGGAATGGGGTGGACAAGAGTGGAGTAGACAGGAGTGGAATGGATTGGAATGAAATGGAGTTGAATGGAATGGAATAGAATGGAATTTAATGGAATGCAGAGGATTGCAGAGGAGTGGAGTAGAATGGAATGGAATGGAATGGAAGGGAATGAAATGTAAAGGAATAGAATGGAATGGAATTGAATGCAATGGAATGGAATGGAGTGGAGTGGAATGGATTGGAATAGAATGGAATGGCATGGAATTGAATGGAATGGAAAGGAATGTAGTGTAGAGAAATGGAGTAGAAAGGAATGGAGTGGAGAGGAGTGGAGTTGAATGGATTGGAATGGAATGGAACTGAATGGAATGGAGTGGAGAGGAGTGGAGTGGGAAGGAAAAGAATTGAGTGGAGTGGAGTTGAGTGGAGTGGAATAGAGTGGATTCGAGTGGAATGGAATGGAATCATAAAAATTGGAATGGAATGGAATTGAATGGAATGCAGTGGATTGGATTGGTGTGGAGTGGAGTGGAATGGAATGGAATGGAATGGAAGGGAAGGGAATGGAATGGATAGGAATGCAATGGAACGGAAAGGAAATGAATGGAGTGGAATGAAAAGGAGTGGAGTTGAGTGTAGTGGAATGGGGTAGAAAGGAATGGAGTGGAGTGGAATCGAATGTAATGGAATGGAATCGATTCGACTGGAGTGGAATGGGAAGGAATAGAATGGAGTGGAGTGTATTTTAGTGGATTGGAGTAGAGTGGATTTGAGTGGAATGGAATGGAATGGAGTGGAATATGATGGAATGGATTGGAGTGTAGTGGAATGCAGTGGATGGGTGTTGAGTGAAGTGGAGTGGAATGGAATGGATTGGAAGGGAATGGAATCGCATTCAATGCAATGGAACCAAATGGAATGAAATGGGGTGGAGTGCAGTGCAGTGTAGTGGAATGCAGTAGAAAGAAATAGAGTGGAGTGGAGTGGAGTTCAGTGGAACGGATGGAATGGAATGGAATGGAGTGGATTGTAGTGGAGTGGAATGGGAAGGAATGGAATGGAGGGGAGTTGAGTGAAGTGTACTAGAGTGGATTCGAGTGGAATGAAATGGAATGGAATGCAATGGAATGAATGTTGTGGGTTTGAGTGGAGTGGAGTGGAATGGAATGGAATGAAATGGAACTAAATGGAATGGAATGGAATGGAATGGAGTGGAGTGGAGTGGAGTGTTTTTGAATGCATTAGAATGGATTGGAGGGGAGTGGAGTGGAATGGAATGGATTGTACTGGAATGGAACAGAGTGGAATGGAGTGGAATGGGAAGAAATGGAATGAAGTGTAGTGGAGTGCAGTTGAGAGGAGTTGAGTGGATACGAGTGGAAAAGAATGGAATGGAATGAAATGGAAGGGATAGGAATGCAGTGGATTGGAGTGGAGTGGAGAGGAATGGAATGGAATGGAAAAGAAATGAATGGAAGGGAATGCATTGGAACAGAATGGAATGCAATTGAATGGAATTTCATTCCATTTCATTCCATCCCATTCCAATCCATTTCATTCCACTCGAGTCCACTCTAATCCACTCCACTCCACTACATTCCATTCCTTCCAATTCCACTCCACTCAATTCCATTCCATTCCATTCATTTCCACTCCATTACACTCTACTCCACTCTACTCTACACCATTCCTTTTTACTCCATTCCACTACACTGCACTGCACTCCAGGCCATACCATTTCATTACATTACATTCCCCTCCATGGCAATCCATTCCATTCCATTTAGTTCCATTCCATTCCATTTCACTCCACTCCACACCAATACACTGCATTCCATTACTTTACATTCCATTCCATTCCATTCGAATCCACTGCAATCCACTGAACTCCAATCGACTCCACTCCATTCCTTTCTTTCCCTTTCCTCTCCACTCCACTTCACTCCATTCCATTCCATTCCATTGCAACCCACACCACTCCACTCCATTCCCTTCTACTCCATTCTACTACACTGCACTCCACTCCATTTCATTCCATTCGATGTCATTCCCTTCCATTGATTCCATTCCATTCCATTGCCTTCCATTCTGTTCCATTACACTCCACTCCACTCCAATCGAGTGCATTCCGTTCTATTCCATTCCATTCCATTCCATTCCATTCCATTCCATTCCATTCCACTCCACTCCATTCCACTCCAGTCCACTCCGCTTCATTCCACTCCACTCCACTCCCCTCCATTCCACTCCATTTTCTCCACTCCATTCCATTTCAGTCCACTCACTCCACTCCACTGCACTCTATTCCTTTCTTCAACATTCCACTACACTTCACACTTCACTCCACTCCACTCCATTCCATTCCATTCCTTTCCATTGCTTTCCATTCCATTCCAATCCCTTCCATTTCATTCCATTCCAATTGAATCCACTCAACTCCACTCCACTCCACTCCACCTCACTCCATTCCATTCCATTCCATTCCATTCCATTCCATTCCATTCCATTCCATTCCATTCCATTCCACTCCATTCCATTCCATTCCATTCCACTCCATTCCACTCCACTCAACTCCACTCCATTCCTTTCTACTCGATTCCAATACACTGCACTGCATTCCACTACATTCCATTCCCTTCCATTTCATTCCACCCAACTAAACTCCAATCCATTGCATTCCATTCCGTTCCATTCCCTTCCACATTCCATTCCATTCCATTCCACTCCACTAAACTCCAATCCATTGCATTCCATGCCATTCCATTTCAGTCAATTCCATTCCATTCCACACCGTTCCATTCCATTCCAGTCCACTTGAATCCACTCTACTCCACTCAACTCCATTCCCTCCCATTCCACTCCACACCACTCCACTCCTTTCCATTCCATTCCATTCCATTCCACCCCACTTCCCTCCACTCATTGCTTCCTACTCCTTTCCAGTTCACTGCACTCCACTCCACTCCTTTCCATTCCTTTCCATTGCATTCCATTCCATTCCCTTCCAATCCATTCCATTCCACTCCACTCCACAGCAATCCAATCCACTGCCTTCCATTCAATTCCATTCCATTCCACTCGAATGCAACCTACTCCACACCACTCCACTCCAATGCAGTCCATTTCATTCCATTCCTTCCCAGTCCACTGCACTAAACTGCAATCCATTCCATTCCACTCCACTCCACTCCATTCCTTTCTAATCTATTCTACTACACTGCATTCCTCTCCACTCCATTGCATTCCATTAAATTCCATTCCATTCCATTGCATTCCATTAGATAACATTCGCTTGCATTCCACTCTATTCCACACCACACCACTCCACTCCCATCCATTGAATCTTACTCCATTGCATTCCATACCATTCCATTCCTTTCCACTTGTTTTGACTCGAATCCACTCTACTCCACCCTACTCCATTCTACTCCCTCCCATTCCACTTCTCCCCACTCCACTCCATTCAATACCTTTCCATTCCGTTCCCTGCCATTCCATTCCTTTCGCTTCCATTGCGTTGCATTCCATTCCATTCCCTTCCAATCCATTCCCTTCCACTCCTCTCTCCTCGAATCCAATCCACTGCCTTCCATTCCATTCCATTATATTAAACTTGAAACCTCCCTATTCGACACCACTCCACTCCAATCCACACCATTCCATTCCATTCTTTCCCATTCCACTCCACTAAACTCCAATCGATTCCATTCCACTCCATTCCACTACACTACACTCCATTCTTTTCTAATCCATTCCACTACACTGCATTCCTCTCCACTCCATTGCAATACATTGCATTCTATTCCATTAAATTCCATTCCATTCCATTCGCTTGCATTCCATTAGATTCCAATCACTTGCATTCCATTCCATTTCACAGCACTCCACTCCACTCCAATTCACTGAATTTTACTCCATTGCATTCCATTCCATTCCGTTTTGTTCCATTGCATTCCATTACATTCCATTCTGTTCCATTCCGTTCTATTGCATAGCATTCCATTCCTTTCTGACAAAATTATCTCACTCTTTCACTCTGGCTATATTGCAGTGGCAGAATCACAGATAACTTTTCATTTAACCATTCCATTCCTTTCCCTTCCATTCCATTCCATTCCGTTCCACTCCACTCCACTCCTCTTTAATCCACTCCATTACACTCCACACGATTCCATTCCTCTCCACTCCATTCCATTCCATACCATTCCATTCCTTTCCATTCCCTGCCATTCCAATCCATTCCCTTCCAATACATTCCACTCCACTCCAATCCAATCCACTGCCTTCCATTCCATTCCATTCCACTCGAATCCACTCTACTCCACACCACTCCACTCCAATCCACTCCACTCCATTCCATTCTTTCACATTCCACTCCACTAAACTACAATCCATTCCATTCCATTCCGTTCCACTCCACTCCACTCCATTCCTTTGTAATCCATTCCACTACACTGCATTCCTATCCACTCCATTCCATTCCATTCTTTTCCTCTAGCATCCACTCCACTCCACTCAAATCCATTCCATTCCATTCCATTCCACTCCAAGCCACTCCACTTGACTCCACTTCATTTCTTTCTACTCCATTCCACTACACTGCTCTGCACTCCACTCCATTCCTCCATTCCATTCCATTCCCTTCCATTGCATTCCTTTCCATTCCATTTCTTTCCATTCTATTCCATTCCATTCCACTCCACTCCAGTCCACTCCTATATACTGCAATCCATTCCTTTCCATTCCTTTCCATTCTTTTTCATTCCATTCCATTCCCTTCCATTCCATTCCATTCCACTCCTCTCCAATAGAATCCACTCCTCTCCATTCCATTTTTTCCCATTCCACTCCACTCCTACTCCATTACATTGCATTCCATTCCATTCCACTCGACTCCACTCCAGTCTTTCTACTCCATTCCACTACACTGCACTCTTCACTCCATTACATTCCATTGCATTCCTTTCCATTCCGTACCATTGCATTCCATTGTATTCCATTTCATTCCATTCCATTCCATTGCCCTCCACTTAACTCCACTCCCATCCACTGTATTCCATTCTCTTCCCTTCTATTCCATTCCACTCTGTCCCTCTCGAATCCACTCTACTCCACTCGACTCCACCCCACTGCACTCCACTACCTACCATTCCTTCTCATTCCACTCCTCTGCACTACACTCCTCTCCATTCCATTCCATTCCATTCCATTCTACTCCACTCCACTCTGCTCCATTCCTTTCTACTCCATTCCACTGCAGTGTATTCCTCTCCTTTCCATACGATTCCATTCCATTCCATTCCACTCTGTTGCATTCCATTACATTCCATTCCAGTGCATTCTTCTCCACTCCACTCCCCTCCACTCCATTCCTTTCTATTACATTCCAATACACTGCACTCCACTCAACTCCATTCCATTCCATTCCAAACCTTTCCATTCCGTTCCATTGCATTCCATTCCTTTCCATTCTTACCATTCCATTCCATTCCTCTCCACTCCAATCCAATCCACTGCATTCAATTCCATTCCATTCAAATACTCTCTACTCCACTCTACTACACTCCACTCCACTCCATTCCATCCCTTCCCATTCCTCTCTACTCCACTACACTCCTCTCCATTCCATTCCATTCCATTCCACTCCACTCCACTCCACTCTACTGCATTCCACTACACTGCATTCTTCTGCACTCCATTCCATTCCACTCCATTCCACTCGAATAAACTCCACACTACTCCACTCCACTCCACTCCAGTCCACTCCAATCCATTCCATGCCCTCCCATTCCACTCCACTCCATTCCTTTCCATTACTTTCCATTGCATTCCACTCCAATCCATTCCACTCCACTCCACTTCCCTCCATTCGTTTCTACTCCATTCCACTACTCGGCACACCACCTCATTCCATTCAATTCGAATCCACTCCACTCAACTCCACTCCATTCCATTCCATCGCCTTTCACTCCACTCCACTCCACTCCATTCCTTTCTATTCCATTGCATTCCACTCCACTCCACTCAACTCCATTCCTTTCTATGCCATTGCCCTTCACTCTGTTCCTCTCCACTCCATTGCATTCCATTACATTCAAATGCATTCCATTCAGTTTCACACCACTCCACTTCACTCCAGTACACTGCATTCAATTCCATTCAATTCCATTCCACTTCTCTCCACTCCACTCCATTCAATTTCATCCCATTCTATGCCATTCCATTCCACTCCACTCCAGTCCACTACACTCCATTCCCTCCATTACACTCCACTCCACTACATTCCATTCCATTTGATACCATTCCATTCCATTCCATTCCATTCCACTCCACTCCTCTCTTCTCCACTGCACTCCACTCCACCCCATTTCTAGTCCATTCCACTACAATGCACTCTACTGCATTCCATTCTATTCCATTCATTTCTATTCCAATACCCTCCACTCCACTCCATTCCACTGCCTACCATTCCATTCCATTCTGTTATATTCCATTCCATTTCATTGCACTCGAATCCAGTCTAAACCACTCCACTCCACTTTATTCCATTCCTTAACATTCCACTTCACTCCACTCTACTCCATTCCATTCCATTCCACTCCACTCCACTCCTTTCTACTCCATTCCACTACAGTGCCCTCCACTCCACTCCATTCCATTCCATGCCACTACATTCCATTCCACTGCATTCCATTCCATTCCATTTCCTTACATTTCTTTCCATTATACTCCACTCCACTCCAGTCGAATCCACAGCATTCCATTCTATTCCATTCCATACCATTCCTTTCCATTCCACTCGAATCCACTGTACTCCACTCCTCTCCACTCCAAACGGCTCCACTACTTTGAATTCCTTCCAATCCCACTCCACTCCAATCCATTGCAATCCATTCCATTCCTCTCAACTCCACTCCACTCCACTCCATTCCTTTCTACTCCATTCCACTGCAATGTTGTCCACACCATTCCAAATATTTCCATTGTTTTCCATTCCATTCCTTGCATTCAATTCCTTTCCCTGCCATTACATTTCATTCCATTCCATTTCCTTCCTTTGCATTCCATTGCACTCCAATCCACTACACTCCAATCCACTGTATTGCATTCCATTCCATTCCATTCCATTCTATTCCAATCGAATCCACTCAACTCCACACCAATCCAATCTATTCCACTCCATTACATTCCCTTCCACTCCATTCCACTCCACTCCATTTGACTCCTCTCCATTCTTTCTACTCCATTCCACTACACTATATTCCATTCCATTCTATTCCATTCCATTGTTTTCCATTCCATTGCATTCCTTTCCATTCCATTCCTTTCCATTCCATTCCATTCCACTCCACTCCACTCCAGTCCAAATCACCACATTCCATTTCATTCCATTCCATTCTACTTTACTCCACTCCACTCCACTCGGGGCTTTCTACTCCATTTCACTATACTGCACTCTTCTCCACTCCATTCCATTCATTTCCATTCCATTCTGTTTGATTCCATTTCATTGCATTCCATTCCATTCAATTCCCTTCTATTCCATTCCATTCCACTCCACTCCACTCTACTCCAATCCAATCCACTGCATTCAATTCCATTCCGTTCTATTCCATTCCATTGCATTCCACTCGAATCCACTCTACTGCCCTCCATTCCACCCACTCCACTCCATTCCATTCCTTCCTATTCCACTCCACTGCACTCCACTCCACTCCATTCCATTCTACTCCACTCTGCTCCATTCCTTTCTACTCCGATCCACTACACTGTATTCCTCTCCTCTCCTTTTATTTCCAATCCATTCTATTCCATTCCATTGCTTTCCATTCCATTCCATTCCATTCCATTCCATTCCATTCCATTCCATTCCACTGCATTCCACTCCACTCCATTACACTCCATTCCTTTCTACTCCATCCCGATACACTGCACTCCGCTCCACTCCATTACACTCCATTCCTTTCTACTCCATCCCTATACACTGCACTCCGCTCCACTCCATTCCATTCCATTCCTTTCCATTCAGCTCCGTTGCTCTCCATTCCATTCCTTTCCATTCCATTCCCTTACCCTCCACGCAACTCCACTCCAATCCACTGCATTCCATTCCATTCCATTTTAATCTATTCCATTCCATTCCACTCGAAATACTCTATTCCCCTCCATTCCACTCCACTCCACTCCACTCCATTCCATTCTTTCCCATTCCACTCCACTACACTCCTCTCTGTTCCAGTCAATTCCAATACACTGCACTCCACTCCACACCATTCCATTCCATTCCATTCCATTCCATTGCATTCCAATTCATTCCATTCTGTTCCATTCCATTCTATACCATTCCATTCCATTCCATTCCATTCCATTCCATTCCATTCCATTCCATTCCATACCTTTCCATTCCATTCCGTTCTATTGCATAACATTCCATTCCTTTCTCACGAAATGATCTCACTCTTTCACTCTGGCTATATTGCTGTTGCAGAACCACAGCTTCTGTTTCATTTAATGATTCCATTCCTATCTCTTCCATTCCATTCCATTCCATTCCATTCCATTCCATTCCATTCCATTCCATTCCACTCCACTCCACCTGAATCCACTGCATGACACTCCACACCATTCCATTCCTCTCCACTCCATTCCATTGCACTCCATTCCACTCCACTCCCCTCCATTGCACACCACTCCATTCTTTTCTAGTCCATTCCACTACATTTCTCTCCACTGCATTCCATTCCATTCCGGTTCATTGCATTCTATTCCATTCCAAATCCTTCCATTCCATTCCACTCCACTCCAATCCAATCCACTGTATTCCATTCCATTTCTTTCCATTCCTTTCTATTACATTCCTTTCCATTCCACTCAAATGCACTCTACTCCAATCCACTCCACTCCACCCCATTCCTTTCCTTACCATTCCACTAAACTCCAGTCCTCTCATTCCATTCCTTTCCATACCACCACACTACACTACACTCCATTACTTTCTAATTCGTTCCATTCCATTCCACTCCACTCCCATCCACTGCCTTCCAATCCACTGAATTCCATTCCACTCCATTCCATTCCATTCAACTAGAATCCACCCTAAACCTCTTTACTCCACTCCACTGCAAACTACTGCATGCCATTCCATTCCATTCCATTCCATTCCTTTCCACTCAAATCTACTCCACTCCACCCTATTCCATTCCGTTCCATTCCTACCGATTCCACTGCACTCCACTCCACTCCATTCCATTCCTTTCTTCTCCATTCCACTTCACTGCACTCCATTCCACTCCATTCCATTCTACTCTATTCCATTCCATTCCATTGCATTCCCTTCCATTACATTCCCTTCCATTCCATTCCATTCCACTCCAATCCACTACACTCCACTACATTCCATTCCACTCCATTCCATTCCACTCGAATCCACTCTACTCCACTCCGCTCCATTCTACTCCCTCCCATTCCACTCCTCTGAACTCCACTCCATTCCATACCACTCCATTCAATTCCATTCCATTCCCTGCCATTCCATACCATTCCCTTCCATTGCGTTGCGTTACATTCCATTCCCTTCCAATCCATTCCGTTCCGCTCCACTGCACTCCAATCCAATCCACTGCCTTCCATTCGATTCTATTCCATTCCACTGGAAGCCATCCTACTCCACACCACTCCACTCCAATCCACTCCACTCCATTCCGTTCCTTCCCATGCCATTGCAGTAAACTCCTATCCATTCCATTCCATTCCACTCCACTCCACTCCTTTCCATTCCATTCCACTACACTGCATTCCTCTCCATTCCATTCCATTCTTTTCCACTAGAATCCACTCCACTCCACTCCACTGTATTCCTTTCTACTCTATTCAACTACACTGCACTGCACTCCACTCCATTCCACTCCATTGCATTCCATTCCGTTCCATTGCATTCCTTTCCTTTCCATTCCATTACATTCTGTTGCATTCCATTCCACTCCGCTCCAATCCACTCCAATAAAATGAAATCCATTCCATTCTATTCCATTCCATTCCATTTCATTCCCTTCCAATCCATTCAATTCCACTCCTCTCCAATCGAATCCACTCCACTCCATTGCATTATTTCCCATTCCACTCCGCTCCTCTCCATTCCGTTGCATTGCATTCCATTCCACTCCACTCCACTCAACTCCAGTCGTTCTACTCCATTCCACTACACTTCACTCTTCTCCACTCTGTTACATTCCATTGCATTCCTTTCCATTGCGTACCATTGCATTCCATTCCATGCCATTCCCTTCCATTCCATTCCATTGCCCTCCACTTCACTTCACTCCAATCCACTGTATTCCATTCCATTCCATTCTATTCCATTCCATTCTGTTCCACTCGAGTCCACTCTACTCCACTCAACTCCACTCCACTCCATTCCACTCCATTCCATTCTTTCCCATTGCACTCCACTCCACTCCATTCCATTCCATTCCACTCCACTCCACTCCACTCTGCTCCATTCCTTTCTACTCCATTCCACTACACTGTATTCCTCTCCTTTCCTATCCTTTCCTTTCCATTCGATTCCATTCCATTACATTCCTTTGCATTCCATTCCATTACATTACATTACACTGCATTCCACTGCACTCCACTCCATTCTTTTCTACTCCATGCCAATACACTGCACTCCACTCCACTCCATTCCATTTCATTCCATTCCTTTCCATTCCGTTCCATTGCATTCCATTCCATTCCATTCTTACCATTCCATTCCATTCTTCTGCACTCCACTCCACTCCAATCCACTGCATTCCATCCCATTCCACTTGAATCCACTCTACTCCACTCCATTCCACTACACTCCACTGCACTCAATTCCATCCCTTCCCATTCCTCTCCACTCCACTAGAGTCCTCTCCATTCCATTCCATTCCATTCCACTCCACTCCTCTCCACTCTTCTCCATTCCTTTCTGCTCCATTCCACTACACTGTGGTCTTCTGCACTCCATTCCATTCGATTTGAGTACACTCCACACCACTCCACTCAACTCCATTCCACTTCAATCCATTCCATTCCCTCCCATTCCACTCCACTCCATTCCTTTCCATTACCTTCCATTGCATTCTACTCCGATACATTCCACTCCACTCCACTCCACTACATGCGTTTCTACTCCATTACACTACTCGGCACACCACCCCATTCCATTCCGTTCCATTCCATTCTATTCTGTTCCATTGCTTTCGTTTCCATTCCTTTGCCTTCCATTTGATTCCATACCACTCCACTCCACTCCAATCCACTGTATTCCATTCCATTCCATTCCATTCCATTAAATTCCATTCCATTCCACTCGAATCCACTCCACTCCACTCCAATCCATTCCATTCCATCCCCTTTCACTCCACTACACTCCACTCCATTCCGTTCCGTTCCAATGCATTCCACTCCACTCCACTCAACTCCCTTCCTTTCTACTCCATTCCCATTCACTGCATTCTTCGCCACTCTGTTCCACTCCATTCCATTCCATTCTAGTGCATTCCATTCCATTCAAATGCATTCCATTCCATTCAAATGCATTCCATTCAATTTCACACCACTACTCTCCACTCCAATCCACTGCATTCCATTCCATTCAATTCTATTCAATTCCATTCCACTCCTCTCCACTCCACTCCACTCCATTTAATTACATCCCATTCTATTCCATTCCATTCCCCTCCACTACTATCCACTACATTACATTCCCTACATTCCACTCCACTCAACTCCACTACATTCCATTCCATTTCATTCCATTCGATACCATTCCATTCCATTCCATTCCACTCCACTCCACTCCTTTCATTTCTAGTCCATTCCACTACAATGCACTCCACTCCACTCCATTCAATTCCATTCGTTTCCATTCCAATACCCTCCACTCCAATCCTTTCCACTGCATACCATTCCATTCCATTCCATTATATATTCTTCCAATCCATTGCACTCGAATCCACTCTACACCACTTCAATCCACTTTATTCCATTCCTTAACATTCCACTGCACTCCTCACTACTCCATTGCATTCCATTCCACTCCACTCCACTCCAATCCACTCCTTTCTGCTCCATTCCACTACAATGCCCTCCACTCCACTCCATTCCATTCCAGGCCACTGCATTCCGTTCCATTGCATTCCATTCCATTCCATTTCCTTACATCTTTCCATTATACTCCACTCCACTCCAGTCCAATCCACTGCATTCCATTCCATTGCATTCCATACCATTCCTTTCCATTCCACTCGAATCCACTCTACTCCACTCCTCTCCACTCCAAACCACTCCACTACTTTGAATTCCTTCCAATTCCTCTCCACTCCACTCCATTCCATTCCACTCCACTCCAGTCTGCTCCAATCCATTCCTTTCTTCTCCATTCCACTGCAATGCCGTCCACTCTGCTCCATTCAATTCCATTCATTTCACTTCCATTCCATTGCACTCCATTCCATTCCGTGCCATTACATTTCATTCCATTCCATTCCCTTCCATTGCATTCCACTGCACTCCACTCAACTCCACTCCAATCCGCTGTATTGCATTCCAATCCATTCCATTCGATTACATTCCATTCTTTTCTAATCGAATCCACTCTACTCCACTCTACTCCAATCCATTCCACTAGACTCCACTCCATTCCTTTCAACTCAATTCCACTACACTGCACTGCACTCTAGTCCATTCCATTCCATTCCATTCCACTCCACTCCAAACCACTACATTCCATTCGATTTGACTCCATTCCACTCCACTCCACTCCAATCCACTCCACTCCGGGCTTTGTACACCATTCCACTATACTGCACTCTTCTCCACTCCATTCCATTCCATTCCATTCCATTCCATTTCATTGCATTGCATTCCTTTCCATTCCCTTCTATTCCATTCCATTCCACTCCACTACACTCAAATCCAATCCACTGCATTCCAATCCATTCCATTCTATTCCATTCCATTCCATTCCAATCGAATCCACTCTACTCCCCTCCATTCCACTCCACTCCCCTCCACTCCTTTCCATTCCTTCCCATTCCACTCCAATCCACTACAGTCCTGTCCGTTCCATTCAATTCCAATACACTGCACTCCACTCCACTCCATTCCATTCCTTTCCTTTACTTTTCATTCCATTCCATTGTATTCCATTCCATTCCATTACTTTCCATGCCATTCCATTACTTTCCATTCCATTCCATTCTACTCCAATCCACTCCACTCCAATCCACTGCATTCCATTCCATTCCATTCCATTCCATGCCATTCCATTCCATTCCATTCAAATCCACTCTTCTCCACTCCACTCCTCTCCACTGCATTCCCTTTCTTCCCATTCACCTCCATTCCGGTCCATTCCATACCATTCCATTCCATTCCATTCCACTCCATTCCAATCCACTCCCATCCTTTCTTCTCCTTTCCACTCCACTGCACTCTAATGCACTTTTTTCCATTCCATTCCATGCTATTCCATTGCATTCCATTCCATTCCATTCCATTCCATTCGAATCCACTCTACTCCACTCCACTCCATTCTACTCCCTCCCATTCCACTCCTCCCCACTCCACTCCATTCCATACTTATGCATTCCATTCCATTCCATTCCCTGTCATTCCATTTCATTCCCTTCCATTGCGTTGCATTCCATTCCATTCCCTTCCAATCCATTTCATTCCATTCCACTCCACTCCAATCCAATCTACTGCCTTCCATTCCATTCCATTCTTTAAACTCGAATCCAACCTACTCCACACCACTACACTCCTATCCACTCCACTCCATTCCATTCTTTTCCATTCCACTCCACTAAACTCCAAGCCATTCTGTTCCATTCCACTCCACTCCACTCAATTCCTTTCTAATCAATTCCACTACAGTGCATTCCTTTCCACTCCATTGCAATCCATTGCATTCCATTGCATTCCATTCCAATCCATTCCTCTCCGATCCACTCCACTCCACTCCATTCTACTCCCTAGCATTCCACTCCTCCCCACTCCACTTCATTCTATACCATTCCATTCCATTCTTTCCATTCATTGCATTTCCATTCCATTCCCTTCCATTGCATTGCATTCCATTCCATTCCCTTCCAATCCATTCCATTCCACTCCACTCCACTCCAATCCGATCCACTGCCTTCCATTCCATTCCATTCCATTAAACTGGAGTCATCCCTACTCCACACCACTCCACTCCAATCCACTCCACTCCATTCCATTCCTTCCCATTGCACTCCACTAAACTCCAATCCATTCCATTCCATTCCATTCCACTCCACTCCACTCCATTCCTTTCTAATCCATTCCACTACACTGAATTAATCTACAGTCCATTGCAATCCATTGCATTCCATTCCATTCCACTACTTTCCACTGCACTCCACTCAACTCCATTCCACTCCACTCCACTCCCTTCCTTTCTTCTCCATTCCACTACACTCCACTCCACTGCATTTTTCTATTCCATTCCATTCCATTCCATTCCACTCCACTCCACTCCACTCCACTCCACTCCACTCCACTCCATTCCTTTCTACTCCATTCCAATACACTGCACTCCACTCCACTACATTCCATTCCATTCCATTCCTTTCCATTCTGCTCTGTTACTTTCCATTCCATTCCATTTCCCTCCATGCAACTCCTCTCCAATCCACTGCATTCCATTCTATTCCATTCCTTTCCATTGCACTCAAATCCACTCTCCTCCCCACCATTCCACTCCACTCCACTCCATTCCATTCCATCCCATTCCACTCCAGTACACTACACTCCTCTCCATTCCATTCAATTCCAATACACTGTACTCCACTCCACTCCATTCCATGCCATTTCTTTATTTTTCATTCCGTTCCATTTTATTCCATTCCATTCCATTACTTTCCATTCCTTTCCATTCTACTCCAATCCACTCCATTCCAATCCACTGCATTCCCTTCCATTCCATTCCATCCCATTCCATTCAATTGCATTCCATTCAATTCAATTCATATCCCTTCTTCTTCACTCCACTCCTCTCCACTCCACTGCGTTCCCTTTCTTCGCATTCGCCTCCATTCCAGTCCATTCCATCCCATTCCATTCCACTGCATTCCACTCCACTCCACTCCCGTCTTTTCTTCTCCATTCCACTCCACTGCATTCCACTCCACTCCACTCCCATCCTTTCTTCTCCATTCCACTCCACTGCACTCCACTGCACTTTTTTCCATTCCATTCCATGCCATTCCATTGCATTCCATTCCATTCCATTCCATTTGAATCCATTCTACTCCTCTCCACTCCATTCTACTCCGTCCCATTCCAGTCCTCCCCACTCCACTCCATTCCACACCTTTGCATTCCATTCCATTCCCTGTCATTCCATTCCATTCCCTTCCATTGCATTGCATTCCATTCCAATCCCTTCAAATCCATTCCATTCCACTCCACTCCAATCCAATCTACTGCCTTCCATTCCATTCCATTCCTTTAAACTTGAATCCCCCCTACTCCACACCACTCCACTCCAATCCACTCCACTCCATTCCATTCCTTCCCATTCCACTCCACTAAACTCCAATCCATTCCATTCCACTCCACTCCATTCCTTTCTAATCAATTCCACTACACTGCATTCCTCTCCACTCCATTGCATTCCATTCCATTCCATTCCAATCCACTCCCCTCCACTCCACTCCACTCAGTTCTACTCCCTGCCATTCCACTCCTCCACACTCCACTTCATTCCATTCCATTCCATTCAATTCCTTTCATTGGCATTCGATTCCATTCCCTTCCATTGCATTGCATTCCATTGCATTCCCTTCCAATCCATTCCATTCCACTCCACTCCACTCCAATCCAATCCACTGCCTTCCATTCCATTTCATTCCATTCAATTAAACTCAAATCCTCCCTACTCGACACCACTCCACTCAATCCACTCCAGTCCATTCCATTCCTTCCCGTTGCACTCCACTAAACTCCAATCCATTCCATTGCTTCCCATTCAAATTCATTCCACTCTACTCCATTTCTTTATATTCCATTCCACTCCACTTCATTCCACTCCTCTCCATTCCTTGCTACTTTGTGCCACTACTCTGCACTCCACTCCACTCCATTCAATCACAGTCCATTCCTTTCGATTCCGTTGCATTTCATTCCATTACGTTCCTTTCCTTTCCATTCATTTCCACCCCACTCCACTCTTATCCACAGAATTCCATTCCATTCCATTCCTTTCCATTCAATTCCATTCCATTTCACTCAAATCCACTCTACTCCAATCTACTACACTCCACTCCACTCCATTGCTCTTTACTACATTCCACCACTCTGCTCTCCACTCCACTCAATTCCATTCCATTCCATTCCATTGCAATCCTTTCCATTCCATTCCCTTCGATTCCATTCCATTCCACTCCATTCCACTCCACTCCAATCCACTCAATTCCTTTCCATTCCATTTCTTTCCATTGCCATCCATTCCATTCCACTCCATTCCACTCCACTCTAATTCACTGAATTGCATTCCTTTCCATTCCATTCCATTCCATTATATTCCATTCAACTCGAATGCGCTCCACTTCACTCCATTACAATGTACTCCACTCTAACACATTCTATTCCTTCCCATTCACATCCACTCCACTCTACTCCTTTCCATTGCATTCCATTCAATTCCACACCACTCCACTCCACTCCTTTCCTTTCTACTCCATTCCTCTTCACTGCACTCCACTTCATTGCATTCCATTCCATTCCATTCCATTCCATTCCATTCCATTCCATTCCATTCCATTGCTTTCAATTCCATTACCTTCCATTCAATTCCATTCCACTCCACTCCAGTCCACTCCAATCCACTTAGTTCCATTCCATGCCATTCCATTCCATTACCTTCCACTCGAATCCACTCTACTCCACTTCACTCCACTCCAGTCCCTTCATTCCCATTCGTCTCCACTCCATTCCACTGCATTCCATTCCATTCTTTCCATTCCTTGCATTTCCATTCACCTCCATTCCACTCCACTCCATTCCTTTCTACTCCATTCCACCACACTGCTGTCCACTCCACTCCATTCCTTTCCATTCCATTCCATTCCATTTCATTGCATTCCATTCCATTCCCTTACATTCCATTCCATTTCACTCCATTCCACTCCACTCCATTCCACTCCATTCCATTTCTTTCCATTGCATTCCATTCCATTCCATTACATTCCATTCCATTCCATTCCATTCCACTTCACTGCACTCCAATTCACTGCATTCCATTCAATTGCATTTCATTCCATTGCTTTGCATTCCTTTCCATTCCGTTGCATTCCACTCCATTCCAATCCACTCCACTCCACTCCATTGAATTCTTTTCCATCCCATTCCTTTCCTCTCTATTCGACTCCACTCCACTACACTCAAATCCACTCCACCCCTCTCCACTTCATTCCAGTCAATTGCAGTCCATTCCAGTCCATTCCACTCCATTCCATTTCATTCCTTTCTGTCGACATCATCTCACTCTCTCCCTGGCAATATTGCAGTGGCAGAATCACAGCTCACATTTAATTTCAGCATTCCATTCCATTCCATTCCCTTCCATCCCATTCCATTCCATTCCACTGTCGTCCACTTCTCCCCACCCCTTTCCATACAACAGCACTCCACTGCACTCCACTCCATTCCATTCAACTCCATTCCACTCCTCTCCACTCCAATCCTTTCTCCTCCATTCCACTACACTGCACTCCATTCCATTCCATTCCATTCCATTCCATTCTATTCCATTCCACTCCATTCCTTTCCATCCCATTGCATTCCATTCCATTCCATTCCACTCCATTGCACTCCATTCCAATCCACTGCATTCCATTCCATTCCATACCACTCGATTCCACTGTACTACACACCACTCCATTCATTCCCATTCCACTCCACTCCAATCCACTCCATTCCTATCCATTGCACTCCACTCCACTCCATTCCATTCCACTCCATTCCATTCTCTTCCATTCTGTTCCATTCCATTCAATTCCATTCCATTCTATTCCCTTCCATTCCATTCCATTCCACTACACTCCATTCCCCTCCAGTCCACTTAATTCCATTCCATTCCATTCCATTCCATTCCATTCCATTCCATTCCATTCCATTTCATTCCATGTCCTTCCATTCCTCTCCAATCCACCCTACTCACCTCCGCTCCACTCAACTCCATTCCATTCCTTCCCATTCCACTCCACTCTCTCCACTCCATTCCATTCCATTCCACTCCATTCCATTCCACTACACTCCACTCCACTCCTTTCCTTTCTAATTCATTCCACTGCACTCCTCTCCACTGCATTCCATTCTATTCCATTTCATTCCATTCCATTCCATTGCATTTGATTCCATACCACTCCCTTCCATTCCATTCCATACCACCCCTCTCCACTCCAATCCACTGCATTCCATTCCATCCCATTCCACTCGAAGCCACTCTTCTCCACTCCACTCCACTGCACTCCATTTCATTCCTTCCCATTGCACTCCACTCCACTCCATTTCAATCCTTCCCATTGCACTCCACTCTCCTCCATTCCACTCCATTCTGTTCCATTCCATTCCGTTCCACTCCACTCCACTCTACTGTCCACTCCATTTCACTACACTGCACTCCACTCCACTACATTCCATTCCATTTCTTTCCATTCCATTCCCTTTCATCCCTTTCCATTCCACTCCACTCCACTCCACTCTACTGAACTGCATTCCTTCCAATTTCTCTCCACTCCACTCCAATCCACTGCACTACATTCCATTTCATTCCTCTCGCATCCACTGCACTCCACTCCACTCCATTCCATAGCACAGCCCTCCACACCACTCCACTCCATTCCATTCCATTCCACTCCACTCCACTCCAATCCACTGCATTCCATTTGATTCCATTCCATTCCATTCCACTCGAAAGCACTCCACTCCACTCCATTCCATTCCTTCCCATTCCACTCCACTCCACTCCATTCAATTCCACTCCACTCCACTCCACTCCATTCCTTTCTACTCCATTCCACCTCATGGCTGTCGACTCCACTCCATTCCATTCCATTCCATTCCATTATATTATATTACTTTACATTACATTACATTACATTACATTCAACTGCAATCCTCTCCACTCGACTACACTCTACTCCATTCTATTCCTTCCCATACCACTCCACGCCATTCCTTTCCTTTTGATTCCATTCCACTCCATTCCACTCCACTCCATTCCTTTCTACTCCATTCCACTAAACTGCACTCCACTCCATTCGACTCTTTCCATTCCATTCCGTTTCATTCTGTTCCATTTCATTTTATTCAATTCCATTCCATCCCCTTCTGTTCCATTCCATTGCACTCCACTCCACTCCACTCCAATTCCCTGCATTCCATTCCATTCCATTCCATTCCATTCCACTACCCTCCACTCGTCTCCACTTCAGCGCATTCCATTCCATCTAATTCTATTCCACTCCATTCCACTCCACTGCACTCCACTCAACTCCACTCCATTCCATTCCTTCCCATTCCACTCCACTACACTCCACCCCATTGAATTCTATTCCATTCCATTCTGTTCCATTGCATTCCCTTCCTTTCCATTCTGTTCAATTCCTTTCAATTCTGTTCAATTCCACTCCACTCCACACCACTACAATCCACTGCATTCCATTCAATTCTGTTCATTTCCATTCCATTCCATTCCACTCGAATCCACTCTAATCCACTCCACTCCTTTCCACTCCACTCCAATCCACTGCATTCCATTCCATTCCATTCCACCCTACTCCTCTCCACTCCAGTCCACTTTATTCCCTTCCTTTCCATTCCACTCCACTCCACTCGACTCCATTCCATTCCATTCCATTCCATTCCTTTACTTTCCATTTCACTCCACTCCGCTCCATTCCTTTCTACTCCATTCCACTACCCTGCTTTCCACTCCACTCCACTCCATTCTAATCCATTTCTTTCCATTCCATTCCTTTCCATTCCATTCCATTCCATTCCATTCCATTTCACTCCACTCCACTCCACTCCACTCCATAACATTCCATTCCTTCCCATTCAACTCCACTCCACTCCATTCCTTTCCATTCCATTCCATTCCACTTCACTCCACTCAATTCCTTTCTACTCCACTCCAATCCAATCCTTTTTACTCCATTCCACCACTCTGCACTCCACTCCACTCCATTCCATTCCACTCCAATACAATCCATTCCATTCCATTGCATTCCATTCCATTCCATTCCATCCCACTCGAAACCACTCCACTCCACTCCACTCCATTCCATCCCTTTCCATTCCGTTCCACTGCACTCCACTGCATTCCATTCCATTCCATTCCATTCCAATCCTTTCCATTCCATTCCATTCTACTCCAATCCACTCTACTACAATCTACTCGACTCCACTCCACTCCATTCCATTCCTACCCATTCCACTACACTCTATTCCACTCCCTTCCCATCCGATCTGTTGCATTCCTTTGCATTCCACTCCATTACACTCCACTCTGCTCCACTCCGTTCCGTTCTCCATTCCACTACACTGCCCTCAACTACACTCCATTCCACTCTCTTCCATGTCATTCCATTGCATTCCTTTCCATTCCATTGCATTCCATTCCATTCCATTCCATTCCATTCCATTCCACTCCACTCCACTCCACTCCAATTCACTGCATGCCATTCAATTGCATTCCATTGCATTGCATTGCATTCCTTTCCATTCTGTTGCATTCCATACCATTCCATTCCACTCCACTCCATTCCAATCCACTCCACTCCACTCCATTCCTTTCTACTCCATTCCACCACACTGCACTCCACTGCCCTCCATTCCACTCCATTCCATTCCATTCCATTCCATTCCATTCCAATCCATTCCAATCCATTGCAATCCATTCCATTCCATTCCATTCCATTCCATTCCATTCCATTCCATTCCATTCCATTCCATTCCATTCCATTCCAAAATATTCCATTCCATTCCACTCCACTCCACTCTACTCTAATCCACTGCATTCCATTCCATTACATTGCATTCCACTCGAATCCACTCTACTACATTCCAAACCACTACACTCCATTCCCTTCTTTCCCATTCCACTCCACTCCACTCCACCCTACTCCATTTCAATCCATCAATTCCACTCAACTTCACACCACTACACTACACTGCATTCCATTCCTTTCTACTCCTTTCCACTCCACTCCACTCCACTCCACTGCAATCCATCCCATTCCATTTTATTCCATTCCATTGCATTCCATTCCATTCCTTTCCATTCCATTCCATTCCTTTCCCTTCCATTCCATAACATTCCACTCCAGTGCATTCAACTCCAATCCACTGTACTCCACTCCTCTCTTTTCTACTCCATTCCATTCCATTCCCCTGGAAAGCACTACAATCCACTGCACTCCAATCCATTCCTTTCCATTTTACTCCACTCCACTCCACTGCATTCCATTGCATTTCATTACACTCCCCTCCACTCCAATCCATTCCATTCCTTTCTACTCCGTTGCACTACACTGCACTCCACTACACTTCCTTCCACTCCATTCCATTCCATTCCATACGATTCCATACCAATCGAATCCAGTCTACTCCCCTCTACTCAATGCCACTCCATTGCATTCAATTCCATTGCATTGCACAACACTCCACTGCACTCCATTCCTTTCTACTCCGTTCCACCATACGGCTCTCCATTCCACTCCATTCCATTAAATTCCATTCCATTCCATTTCATTCCATTTCATTCCATTCCCTTCAATTCCATTCCATTCCACTCCACTCCACTCCACTCCAATCCACTGAATTCCACTCCACTCCATTCCATTCCATCCATTGAATTCCATTCCACTGGAATCTACCCCACTCCACTCTAATGCACTCCTCTCTACTGCATTCCATACATTCCCATTCAAATCCACTCCTTTCCACTCTATTATATTCCATTCCTTTCCATTCCACTCCACTCTACTCCATTACTTTCTACTCCATTCCACTACACTGCACTCCACTCCACTCCATTCCATTCCATTCCATTTCACTCCACTCCACTCCACTCCAGTCCACTGCATTCCATCCCATTCCACTCATAACCACTCCACTCCACTACACGCCATTCCATTCCTTGTCATTCCACTCCTCTCCACCGCATTCCATTCCATTTTATTCCACCCCACTCCACTCCATTCCTTTCTACTCCATTCCACCACACTGCTGTCCACTCCACTTCATTAAATTCCATTCTATTCCATTCCATTCCATTCCACTCCCTTCCATTCCATTCCATTCCACTCCACTCGACTCCACTCCACTCCAATACACCGCATTCCATTCCATTCCTTTCCTTTCCATTCCATTCCATTCCATTACACTCTAAACCACTCCACTTTACTCCACTCCACTCCAATCCATTCCATTCCTTCCTATTCAACTCCACTCCACTCCAATCCTTTCCATTCCTTTCCATTCCACACTAATCCACTCCATTCTGCTCTACTCCTTTCCTTTCTACTCCATTCCACTACACCACACTCCACTTGTCTCCATTCAATTCCATTCCATTCCATTCCGTTCCATTGCATTGCAATCCGTTCCATTCCCTTCCATTCCATTCCATTCCATTCCACTACCCTCCACTCCACCCCAATCCACTGCATTCCATTCCATTCCACTCGAATCCACTCTACTCCACTCCACTCTACTTTACTCTATTTCACTCCACTCGATTCCAATCCACTTCACTCGAATCCAGCGCATTCCATTCCTTTCCATTCCGTCCAGTCAAATACATGCTACTTCATTCCACTAGACTCCACTGCATTCCATTACGTCCTTCCCTTTCCACTCCACTCCACTGCACTCCATTACGTCCTTCCCTTTCCACTCCACTCAATTCCATTCCATGCCACTCCATTCCATTCCATGCCATTCCACTCGAATCAACTCCACTCCTCTTCTGTGCAATCCATTACATTCCTTCCCATTCCATTCCACTCCATTTCATTCTGTTCCATTCCATTCCATTCCATTCCATTCCATTCCATTCCATTCCACTATACTCCACCGCATTCCTTTCTCCTCCATTGCACTACACTGCACTCCACTCCACTCCATTCCATTCCATTAAATTCCATTGCATTCTATTCCCTTCCCTTCCATTCCATGCCATTCCACTCCACTCTACTCCACTCCAAAACCACTGCATTGCTTCCCATTCCATTTCATTCCACTGGGATCCACTCCAGTCGAATCCACTACACACCATTCCCTTCCTTTCCATTCCACTCCACTCCATCCCATTCCTTTCCTTTCCATTCCAGTCCATTCCTCTCCACTCCACTCCATTCCACTCCATTCTTTTCTTCTCCATTCCACTACACTGCATTCCACTCCACTCCATTCCATTCCTTTCCATTCCATTCCATTGCTTTCCATTCCATTCCATTCCCTTCCTTTCCACTCCATTGGCTCCACTCCACTCCAATCCCCTGCATTCCATTCCATTCCATTCCATTACATTACATTATATTACTTTCCACTACTCTCCACTCCTCTGCTCTCCACTCCATTCCATTACATCCCATTGTATTGCACTCCATGCCACTCCACTACACTCCACTCTACTCAAGTCCACTCCATTACTGACCATTCCACTCCACTACAATCCTCTCCTTTCCATTTCATTCCATTCCCTTTCACTCGAATCTACTCTACTCCACTCCACTCGTCTCCACTCCACTCCATTCCATTCCATACCATTCCAATCCACTCCACTCCATTCCATTCCATTCCATTTCATTCCATTCCTTTCCTTTCCCTTCCACTCCATTCCACTCCATTCCACTCCACTCCACTCAACTCAACTACATTCCTTTCTACTCCATTCCACTACACTGCACTGCACCCCACTCCATTGCATTCCATTCCATTTCACTCTGTTCCATTGCATTCCATTCCATTGCATTCCCTTCCATTCCATTCCATTCCACTCCACTCCACTCCAATCCACAGCATTCCATTCCATTCCATTTCATTCCATTCCATTCCACTCGAATCCACTCTATCCACTCCACTCTTCTCCACTCCACTCCAACCCACTGCATTGCATTCCATTCCATTCCATTGCATTCCCCTCGAATCCACTCTACTCCCCTCTTCTCCATTCCACTCCATTCCATTCCTTCCCTTGCCACTCCCATCCATTCCATTCCATGACATTCCACCCCACTTCACTCAATTCCTTTCTACACAATTCCACTACACTGCATTCCACTCCACTCCACTCCATTCCATTCCATTCTATTACATTCCATTCCATTCCACTCCTTTCCATTCCATTCCCTTCCATTCCCTTTTACTCCACTCCATTCCACTGCAATGCACTGCATTTCCTGCCATTCCATTCCTTTCCATTCTATTCTACTCGTATCCACTCCACTTCTCTCCACTCCTCTCCACTCCTCTCCACTCCACAACTTCCAATCCTTCCCATTCCTTTCCATTCCATTCCATTTCACTCCAATCCACTACTTTCTTCTCCACTCCACTACACTGCACTCCACTCCACTACATTCTATTCCATTCCTTTCCATTCCACTCGAATCAACTCTAATCCTCTCCACTCCACTCCATTCCTCCCCATTCCACTCGAATCAACTCTAATCCACTCCACTCCACTCCATTCCTTCCAATTCCACTCCACTCCACTCCAACCCACTGCATTCCATTCCATTCCATTCCTCTCGAGTCCACTACACTCCTCTCCTCTCCACTCCATTCTTTAGCACACCACTCCACACCACTCCACTCCTTTCCATTCCACTCCACTCCACTCAATTCCTTTCTTTTCCATTCCACTACACTGCATTTCAATCCACTTCATTCCATTCCATTCCATTTCTTTCCATTTCATTCCATTCCATTCCATTCTTTTCCGTTCCATTCCATTCCACTCCACTCCACTCCACTCCAATCCACTGCATTCTATTCCATTCCATTCCTTTCCATTCCACTCGAATCCACTCTAATCCACTCCAATCAACTCCACTCCACTCATCTCCATTCCATTTCTTTCCATTCCATTCCAGTCCCATCCACTCCCTTCCATTCCTTTCTACTTCATTCCACTACACTGCACTCCACTGCTCTCCTATTCCATTCCATTCCGTTCCGTTGCATTGCAATCCATTCCATTCCATTCCCTTCAATTCCATTCCATTCCTCTCCACTCCACTCCAATCCACAGCATTCCTTTCCGTTGCATTCCACTCCATTCCATTCCACTTTAGTACACTCTACTCCACTCCACTCCACTCCACTATATATATTCCCATTCCACTCTATTCCACTCCACTCCTTTCAATTCCATTCCACTGAACCCCACTTCTGTCCATTCCACTCCATTCCTTTCTACTCCATTCCACTACTCTGCTCTCGACTCCAGTCCATCCCATTCCATTCCTTTCCATTCCATTCTGTGCCCTTGCATTCAATTCTATTCTATTCCATTGCATTCCGTTCCATTCCATTCCCTTCCATTCCTTTTTATTGCACTCCCCTCCTTTCCAATTGACTGCATTCCATTCCATTACATTACATTCCGTTCCACTCGAATCCACTCTAATCCACTCCACTGAACTCCACTCCACTCCACTCCACTTCTCTCCATTCCATTCCTTTCCCTTCCATTCCAGTCCCCTCTACTCCACTCCATTCCTTTCTTCTCCATTCCACTACACTGCACTTCACTGCACACCCATTCCATTCTATTCCGTTCCATTTTATTCCATTCCATTCCATTCCACTCGAATCCACTCCACTCCACTCCACTCCGCTACTATTCACTCCTCTTTAATCCATTCCATTTCTTCCCATTCAATTCCACTCTACTCTACTCCTTTCCATTTCATTCCATTCCATTCCACTCCACTCCACACCATTCCATTCCTTTCTACTCCATTCCACTACACTTCTCTCCACTCCATTCCATTCCATTCCTTTCCTTTCCATTGCTTTGCATTCCTTTCCTTTCCCTTCCATTCCATTCCATTCCACTCCCCTCCACTCCAATCCACTTCATTCCATTCCGTTCCATTCTGTTCCATTACATTACATTCCACTCGAATCCACTCTACTTCACTCCACTCCACTCCAGTCCATTCATTCCCATTCCTCTCCACTCCATTCCACGTCATTCCACTCCATTCCACGTCATTCCATTCCATTCCATTCCATTCCATTCCACTCCATTCCATTCCACTCCACTCCATTCCTTTCTACTCCATTCCACCACACTGCTGTCCACTCAACTCCATTCCTTTCCATTCCATTCCATTGCGTTCCATGGCTTTCCATTCCATTCCATTCAGTTCCATTCCACTCCATTTCATACCACTACACTCCACTCCTCTCCAATTCACTGCATTCCGTTCTATTTCATTCCTTTCCATTCCATTCCATTGCATTACACTCAAAACCACTCCACTTCACTCTGATCCACTCCACTGCACTCCAATCCATTCCATTCCATTCCATTCCATTCCACTCCACTCCACTCTTCTCCACACCACTCCATTCATTTCTGCTCTATTCCACTACACTGCACTCCACTCCACTCCATTCCATTTCATTCCACTCCATTCTGTTCCATTGCATTGCAATCCATTCAATCCCCTTCCATTACATTCCATTCCAATCCACTCCACTCCAATCAAATCCACTGAATTCCATTCCATTCCATTCCATTGCATTCCATTCCATTCCATTCCACTCCAATCCACTCCACTCAACTCCACTCCAATTCACTCCACTCTACTCCATTCCACTCCTTTCCATTCAACTCCAATCCACTCCACTCCTTTCCATTCCATTCCATTCCATTCCATTCCATTCCATTCCATTCCATTCCATTCCATTCCATTCCATTCCATTGCACTGCATTCCATTCCATTCCCTTCCATTCCATTCCAATCCTCACCACTCCACTCTAATCCACTTCATTCCATTACGTTACCTTACGTTACATTACATTTCATTACATTACATTCCACTTGAATCCCCTCTACTCCACTCCACTCCAGTCCATTCTTTGCAATTCCTCTCCACTCCACTCCAATGCATACCATTCCATTCCTTTCCATTGTATTCCATTCCATTCCATTCCATTCCATTCCATTCCATTCCACTCCATTCCACTCCACTCCAATCCACTCCACTTCTTTCTACTTCATTCCAATACAGTGCACTCCACTCCCCTCCATTCCATTCCATTCCATTCCATTCCATTCCATTCCATTCCATTCCTTCCCATTGCTTTCCATTCCATTTCACTTCACCACACTCCACTCCTATCCACTGCATTCCGTTCATTTCCATTCCATTCTATTCCACTCAAATCCACTCTACTCCGCTCTACTCGACTTCACTCCATTCCATTGCATTCCACTGCACTCCACTCCACTCCTCTCTTTTTTACTCCATTCCACCGAACTGATCTCCACTCCAGTCCATTCTTTTCCATTCCCTTCCATTCCTTTGCATTCCATTCCAATCCACTCCACTGAAATCCACTGAATTCCATTCCTTCCATTCCGGTCAAATCCACTCCACTCCACTCCACTCCACTGCACTCCACTCTATGCCATTGCATTCCTTCACATTTATCCCCACTCCATTCAATTCCATTCCATTCCACTCCTCTCCACTCCGTTCCTTTCTCCTCCTTTTCACTACACTGCACTCCACTCCATTCCATTACATTCCATTCCTTTCCATTCCATTGCATTGCATCACATTCCATTCCCTTCCATTCCATTCCAATCCACTCCACTCCACTTCATTCCATTCCTTTCCATTCAATTCCTTTCCATTCCATTGCATTACATTACATTCCACTCGAATCCACTCTACTCCACTCCACTACACTCCAGTCCGTTCATTCCCATTCCTCTCCACTCCACTCCATTCTTTTCCATTACATTGCATACCATTCCACTCTATTCCACTCCACTCCACTCCACTCCACTGCTTTCTACTTTATTCCACTACACTGCAGTCAACTCCACTCCATCCCATTCCATTCCATTGCATTCCATTCCCTTCCATTCCTTTCCATTCCACTCCACTCCACTCCATTCAAATTGACTGCATTTCATTCGATTCCATTCCATTCCTTTCCATTCTATTCCATTCCATTCCACTCCACTCCACTCCACTCCTTTCTATTCCATTCCACTCCACTCCACTCCACTCCATTCCATTCCATTCCTTTCCATTCTGATCCATTGCATTGCAATCCATTCCATTCCATTCCATTCCATTCCATTCCACTCCACTCCACTCCACTCCAGTCCACTGCATTCCATTCCATTCCATTCCATTCCGCTCGAATTCACTCTAATCCACTCCTCTTGACTCCAATCCACTGAAATCCATTCCATTCCATTCCATTCCATTCCATTCCATTCCATTCCATTCCATTCCACTCAAATCCGCTCTCCTCCCCTCCTCTCCACTGCACTCCATGCCATTCAATTCCATTGCTTTCAATTTCATTCCATTCCATTGCATTGCATTCCATTCCCTTCCATTCCATTCCACTCCACTCCACTCCATACCACTCAATTCCATTCCATTCCATTGCATTGCATTGCATTCCATTCCCTTCCATTCCATTCCACTCCACTCCAATCCACTACGTTTCATTCCTTTCCATTCCATTCCATTCCACTCTAATCCACTCTACTCCACTCAACTTCATTCCATTCCTTCCCATTCCTCTCCCATCCACTCAACTCCATTCCATTCCATTCCATTCTATTCCAGTCCACTCCGCTCCAGTCCAATCCACTGCATTACATTCTATTCCATTCCATTCCATTCCATTCCATTCCATTCCATTCCATTCCATTCCACTCAAAAGCACTCAACTCCACTGCACTCCACTCCTCTCGACTCCATTCCATTCATTCTCATTCCACTCCACTCCACTCCATTCCATTCCATTCTTCTCAACTCCACTCCACTCCATTGCTTTCTGTTCCATTCCACCACACTGCTCTCCACTCCACTCAATTCCATTCCATTCCGTTGCAATCCATTCCATTCCATTCCCTTCCGTTCCATTCCATTCCACTCCATTCCACTCCACTCCAATCCACTGAATTCCATTCCTTTTCATTCCGTTCCATTCCATTCTATTCCATTCCACTCGAATCCACTCCATTCCACCGCCCTACTATGCACTCCACTCTAATCCATTCCATTCCTTCCCATTCAACTCCACTCCTCTCCTTTCCTTTTCATTCCATTCCATTCCACTCCACTCCAATCCAATCCATTCCTTTCTATTCCATTCCACTACACTGCTCTCCACTCCACTTCACTCCATTCCACCACACTGCTCTCCACTCCACTTCACTCCATTCCACCACACTGCTCTCCACTCCACTTCACTCCATTCCACCACACTGCTCTCCACTCCACTTCACTCCATTCCACCACACTGCTCTCCACTCCACTTCACTCCATTCCACCACACTGCTCTCCACTCCACTTCACTCCATTCCACCACACTGCTCTCCACTCCACTTCATTCCATTCCCTTTCATTCCCTTCCATTCCATTCCACTCCACTCCAATCAACTTCATTCTTTTCCATTCCATTCTATTCCATTACATTACATTCCACTCGAATCCACTCTACTCCACTCCACTCCATTCATTCCCATTCCTCTTCACTCCATTCCACTCCATTCCTTTCCTTTCCATTCCATTTCACTCCATTCCACTCTACTCTGCTCTACTCCTTTCTACTCCATTCCACCACAATGCTGTCCACTCCTCTCCATTCCTTTCCATTCCATTCCATTACCTTCCACTAGAATCCACTCTACTCCACTCCCCTCCCCTCCAGTCCATTCATTCCCATTCCTCGCCACTCTATTCCACTCCATTCCATTCCATTCCTTTCCATTCCACTCCATTCCACTCCACTCCACTCCACTCCATTCCTTTCTACTCCATTCCACCACACTGCTGTCCACTCCACTCCATTCCATTCCATTCCACTGCATTTCACTCCACTCCACTCCACTCCAATTCATTGCATTGCATTCCATTCTTTCCTTTCCATTCCATTCCATTCCATTACTCTTGAAACAACTGCACTTCACTGCGCTCCACTCCACTTCATTCCAATCCATTCCAACCGATTCCATTCCATTCCACTCCACTCCACTCCTCTCCAAACCACTCCATTCCAATCCATTCCAATCCATTCCATTCCATTCCACTCCACTCCACTCCTCTCCACACCAGTCCATTCCTTTCTGCTCCATTCCCCTACACTTCACTCCACTCCACTCCCTTCCATTCCATTCCATTCCCTTCCATTCCGTTCCATTGTATTGCAATCCATTCCATTCCCTTTCATTCCATTCCATTCCAATCCACTCCACTCCACTCAAATCCACTGAATTCCATTCTATTCCATTCCTTTCCATTGCACCCCAATCCACTCCACTCAACTGCATTCCAATGCACTCCACTCTACTCTATTCTATTCCTTTCCATTCAACTGCACTCCACTCCTTTCCTTTCTATTCCATTCCATTCGACTGCACTCCACATTGCTCCATTCCTTTCTACTGCATTCCACTACACTGCATTGCACTCCACTCCATTCCATTCCATGCCGTTCCCTTGCATTGCATTCCATTTCATTCCCATCCATTCCATTCCAATCCTCTCCACTCCACTCCAATCCACTTTATTCCATTCCATTACATTACATTACATTCCTCTCAAATCAACAAATGGTTTGCTGTATTATACAGTGCGGTTATAAAGTGAGCCAGTATCTCAAGATTTGATCCCCATTATTGTCATCTGTGGCCCTATTGGTTTTATAAATGTATTGTCTTTTTACACGCCTGTCACATCTCTATTGCTCCTTCAGTTTTCTCTTTGTCCCTTACAGGGAGCATTGCCTATCTCTAGATTAAGCAAAAGTTGCATCTTAAAGAAGCACAATAAGCTGCTCAATCTTTCTCACACAGAGAAATGTTTGTTAAGTAATTAAAGTGTTGATGATGACAAAAAGAGCTTGATTAAATTAGATGCCAAAGTACCCTTGTGATTCAGAATATGAATAGTATTTAACTTCTTTGAAAACAATAATTGCTGAGTGACATTAATTTATGCCAATTTTTCAGAAGTTGTTCTAGTTAGTGAAATGTATACAACATGCAAAATATTCAGAACTCTGTAGGACAACATTATTCTATAATTAAGAATTAAGAATTAATTCACATTAATTATTGGGGAGAAATATTTATTAAAAATTAATGACTGAGAAAATGTATTTTTTATTTAGAAAATTATTTTGTGCATGAGTATTACTGCAAGGTTTGCAAGCAACATAAATTGAAAGAAACCATTATGTGCACAAGATGAATTTAATATTGTTGATATTTCCCAGGATCACAGTTTTATTTGGTAAATCTTTAAATGCACATCATCTAAATATAATAAATGAATCTTGGAAGTCTTGTAGGTAAGGGTAAATATTAGGATGCATACAATTACATTTACACACACATACAATTACATTTACACACATATATGCACACGCACTCACTGATACACATGTGTGTTTATATACATTAATTTACTAATTGATTTTAACTAATTTTTTAAGAGACAGTAGGACTGATATATAGTTGAACTTGAAATATATTTAGTATATACACGTTTAAAATTCACAAAGAAATAAATAGTAATTAAACTAGGAATTTGAAACTCTACTAAAATACAAGCTGTGAACATTTTGTGATCACTACAAATTCTTACACTGAATAAATATGTTTATTTTTATAATAATATGTTTGATACTTGTGTACATTTTTTACAATTTATTATTTTATTTTTGTCAGAGTCATGTCATGCATAATAACATTTCAGTCAAAGATGGATTACATATACAAAAGTGGTCCCATGAGATTATAATACATATTTTTACATACTTTACTATGTTTAAGTATGTTTAGATACATAAACTCTTACCATTGTGTTCTTATTGCCTGCAGTATTCAGTACAGTAATGTAGTACACAGGTTTGTAGCCTAGGAGAGAGAGGCTATACCATATATCCTAGACGTGGTAGGCTGTACAATCTAGGTGTTTGTAATATTCTCTCCGATGTTTGCAAAATGATGAAATTGCCTATGGATGCGTCTCTTAGAACATATCCCGAACATTCAGTGATGTGTGACTGTACTAAAATGCTCAATGTAAGTTTCAATGCCCTCCATAAAATTGTTGTACTGTGAACTACAAATCTCTCACCCATGGCCAGAATATGTTTGCAAACTAAGCAGATCATGGGAAGGAGAATGTACTGGCATCGCTGGGATGATTTTCCCACACTACATGAATAATATCTCCAGACTTCGTGAATATGAGCCACTTGCATAGAGTTAAAGTAGGCATCTCTTTGCTGGGAAATTTATCAGATGGGAGTGTGAAGTGTTTTTAAAAGATACTTGTTTGTTTGTAGCTGGTAGGCCTACAGTGGCTCATGGCAAGGGTTGAGGTTGCTAAGATTTGGTGGAGGGAGGCAAAATGAAATGGCCGCTTATATGGTATATGGATCACTTGTTTCTGTTGAGTTAGAGATTCAGCTGGCTATTTCCCCCAATGTTAGTTATTTGGAGAAAAAAACATGATGGTAATTTCGGGATAACAAATACAATACTTGATGATAGCAAATTTATTGAGGGTTACACAAACTACAAGATACTTTAGGCTGCAAAATCAACATGAGACTTCTGGCCCAAATTGTGCAGAGTTTGGGTCCAGCTGCAAAGTTCAAAGGAAGAGGCATATAAGACTATTCTCTCTTCTGACACCAACTGCCAGTTCAGAAGTTTCCCCAGAACACACTCAGTTTCAAGAATTTACTAGAAAGACTCACAGAACTCATTGAATGCTATTGTACTCGTGGTTTATAATAGAGAAAGGGTAGAAATTAGGACCAATCAAAGGAAGAGACATATCATATAAGGTGGAACAGGAGGATTTTGAATGTTATGTTTCTATTGTCTTCAGGACATATTACCTGTCATTGTTGTACAGCAATAAACATGGAGTACTACCAACCTGGTGAGCTCACCTGATGCTAAAAAGACACTCTTTCGAAAATGAAAAGACAAATGAAAGGATGAGATAAGATGACCTTCCACATTAAGGCAATGGAAAAAATAGCAAACTAAACCTAAAGCAAGCAGAAGGAAGAAAATAAAAATTAGAGAAATTAATAATTTATAACCTTAATAATATTTGTTAGTATTGAATAATTGATATTAATTTTTGACTAGCTTTTTTTAAAAAAGAGCAATATTCACTTCCCAATTTATTCTGTGGGGCCAGTGTTACCTTGATACAAAAATTAGCCCAAGTAGCATAGAAAAATAAAACTACTATAAGTATAAAAGCAAAATTCCTTAAAAAATACTAACATATCAAATCTAGCAACATATAAAAGAATTATACACTATGACAAAGTGAAATTTATACTCGTAATCCCAGGTTGGTTCAACAGTCCAATCTCCATTAAGGTAATTCATCTTATCCATAGAATAAGAAACAAGAATTGCATGATCATCTCGATAGATTCAGAAAAGACATTTAACAAAATCCAAATGCTTTAATGATTAAAAATTTAAAAAATCTCAATGAACCAGGAATAGAGAACTTTCTACACCAGATACATGGCATCTGTGAAAAGCCAACAGCAAACATTCAACTTAGTGGTGAAAGAAAATATACTTTCCCGCTATGGTCAGAGATAAGAATAGGATATATAATTTGACATCTTCTAGTCAATATTGTACTAAAGATTTTATGCAGGACAAATTGGCAAGTAAAGAAATAAGAGTCACCCATATTGAACAGGAAGAAATAAAACTTTATTTGCAAATAACATTCTTGTATATGGAAAATTTTAAGGAATCCACTGAATGATAGGACTAGTAAATTATTTCAGCAATATTACAGCATACAAGATAAATATACAAAAATCAATTGCACACATCTACCATGAAAACCCCAAAATGAAATTAAGAAAACACTTCAATTTACAATAGCATCATAAAAAGAAATAATTAATTTGGAAAATGTGACACAATATTTTACTCTGAAAATTTAAAATTATTGTTTAAAGAAGATCTAAATAATTAGCAAACATCTTACAGCCATGAATTGGAATATTCAATATTGAAGTACTTTACAATTTGAACTACAGAGTTGATGAAATCCCTGCAAGTATCCCAACAGACTTCTGTCTAGAAACTGACAAGCCGATTCTAAAATACACATGAAATTGTAAGGAACTCAAAATAGCCAAAATAATCTTGGAAAAAGAAAACATATTAGCATAATTCTCACCCCCGCGCTCCAAACCTTACTGCAAAGCATTGATAATCAAGACAACACAATACTGATGAAGGAAAACTATCTAGATTAATGGAAGAGAATTGAGAGTCCACATATAAAACTATGTATAGTCAATGGAGTCTTACGGTGGTGCCATGTGCAATTCAATGACGAAGAGACAGTATTTGAACAAACTGGGTCAACAAAGTACACGTGGATCACCACTTGCAAAATAATAAATCTGAACCCTTACCCCAAAGCATACAAAAATATTATCTCAAATGGATTAAAGACATAGATGGAAGAGCTAGAACAAAGCGTATGGGAAAATCTTCAGGATTTTGGATCTGGCAAAGAAATAACTGTAACACCAAAAACACGAGCAACAAAATAAAAATTAGATATTTAAAATTTCTTAAAACTTAAAGACATTTGTGCTTCAAAGCACAACCAAGCAAGTCAGAAGGCAGCTCAAAAATTGTGAGAAGATATTTGAAAAACACATCTCTATATGTCTGTATATATATGTATCTTGAATATAGAAAAATTGTTTTAACTCAGTAACAAATATCCCAGCTTAAAACTGATAAATGATAGGAATAGATATGTTTCCCAAGAAGATACACGAACGGTCAATAATCCCATAAAAAGATACTCAACAGCATCACTCATGAGGTAACTACCAATCAAAACCACAGTTGGATACTCTATGGCTAGAACAGGCCACTTTGGAAAATTGTTTGATGGCTTCTAAATATATTAAACATAGAATTGTCATATGACCTAGAAATGTATTCCTAGGTATACACCCAAATTATTGGAAAGAGGTGTTCAAACACAAATTGTACACAAGTATTTTTAGCAGCAGTATTTAAAATAGCCAAAGGCTGAACACAACTCAAATGTCAATAAGAATATTATTGGATAAACAAAATGTTATATCCATGCAATTGAATGTTATACAGTTATGAAAGGAAATAAATTACTAATACGTACATGAACCTTGATAGCATTATGCCAACTGAAAGAAGCCAGGCACAAAAGGCCACATATTGTATGATTCTATTTAGATGAAAATAGAATAGGAAAATGTATAGAGACAGAAAACAGATTTGTGTTGCTTAGGATTGAGTAGGGAATGGGTGCATAGGAGGTTAACAGCTAAAGAATGTGGGGTTTCTTTTTGAAGTGATGAAAATGCTCTAAAATTCATTGTGATGATGGCTCCACTTATCTGTGCATATACTAAAAGCCATTGACTTGTACACATTAATGTGTGCACTCTACAGTATGTAAATTGTATCTCAATAAATCCTTTCAAAAATACACAGAAGAGTAAGGGGTTTTGGAGTGTTGCAGCGGGGAGGCAGTTTGAAATACTGAATGGGTCACATTGAGAATGGGAGGTTTCAGTAAAGGCTTGAGGAAGTTGAATGAGCTGATCAATGGATATAGGGAGTGCTATCTTTCCAAGCCAAGAAATTAGAGTCTTGGTCATAAGACAGCAGCATGTTGGCATGTCCAGAGTACAGTGAGGTTGCCAGGACCACTGGGAAGATCAAGGGTGAAGATATAAAAGAATTTTGACGGTTAACATGGGGCAGATCATGATGGGCTGGCAGACCATTGTAAAAATTGTGGCTTTTAGTGTAAATGAAATGGGGAGACAAATCATTATACCATTATCAATATTTTAATAAATTGGATCCATGAACCAAATCCAATGAGATTAAATCAATTAGTAATAATATGCAAATTTGTATTAAAATTACAAGAATTACTTGCACATTTCAGGAGAGTCATGATTTTTTATCAGCAATAATAAACATTAATTTTAATTGTGATCAGCTAACTGAGATTAATTGCAATACATCATGCTTTATAATGTGACTGTCAAAAGGAAAATATGATTGTAATCTTATACTACATCTATCAATGTTTTTGATTCATAAGACTATAGAGTAAGCTCCTAGTTTTCAAAGCCAACTTATGAGGCAGTGACATCTTATGCAAGTTTGCTGCTTTCTGCCACAGTGGTCCTTGGTCAGCTGGCACAAATTGTTTTACAAACACCACTAGGTCTAAAAACAGTTTGGATCACAATGAACACAGAAACAGCTTCATCCCTTCAGAAATACCTATCAATTACTTCCAATACAGAATGAAAAATTGACAAAGGAATTATGTTGATTGTAAAAAAGTCAGTTAGCTTGCATCTACATGAAAGACAAATGCCATTTTTATTACATTAGATCATGGTTTTACATGAGTTTTGGTATGGCACAATGTTGAACCAAGGGCAAAGAGAGATGAATTAATTAAGTCTTAAGATATCAAGAATTTAAAAGAAAAGGAAGGTCATCTTTGAAGGTTAGTGACATAGCATTCATCTTCTGTTTTCACCTTTTCCGTCATTCCCTGTATGCCTGATGGACAGCCTTCACTCAAGTTCAGAGAACAGCATGCAAAGATTAGCTACCAATTAATCTTCGTGAAGTGAGCTTAATTTCTAGCCAGACTGAGCTTACGTTTTAGCAGGAAGCATTTCTGGGAAATGTTTATGTTAGAGTTTGCCCTTCTTGACAAGGTGAGACATAAATGTCTACTTTACAGACATGAATAAAGATGGGAAGATATTTGGGGGAAACATTTACTCAAATGCTAAATAATAAAGGTACACAAAGGGCAAATTATACTAGATTTCTTTCCCACTTTTTTCTATGTCTCATGCAATTCACCTTGATTCCCTTCAGTTTCTGTTTAATGTAGAAAGTGGCATTTTCATTATTTTAAGCTTCTAGCACAATGAAAGAATTTCTCTTTTTCATGAACTGGATCATAAATGAAAGGTAGGAAGAGTGTCCTATATCATATTTATTGTTCAACAAAACACTGCTCCACGGCTTAAATTCAGTTTAAAAAAGAGAATTTAATGAACATCTAACAGATACATAAAAGGCAGTAAAGACAAATGAGAAGAGGGCAGGATATTGAAGTATACAGACTTTAATGCCAAGTTTTGTATCTTAGTAAGTTATTCCATGTTACAGAGGCTCAATTTCCCCTGATTTAGGAAGGCGATGCTAATGGGTATTGCATAGGTGTAAGTATAACAATGTTGTACTTAAGAGAATCCCACAATCTAGGTATAAGGCAGAAAATAAATAGATGTAACATTAATAAGTAGTTTAATACATTTGGATGCTACCTGCAGACTAGAGGAAGCAAGAAACACAGCCACTGTGCTTGATTAGCATTTTATTCTAATTTGGAATATAAATAGAAAAGAGAAAAATAGAAAGCTATGCATAAACACATCCATTAAAATGAATTTTATGTGGACTCTTTTATGAAAATTTTCCTAAGGTATTTTATTTGTTTATTGTTGTAAAATACACATAACATAAAATTTACTCTATTAACCATTTTAAGTGTACAGTTCAGTGGTACTAAATATAGTCATAATATTGTGCAGCCATCCCTACCATCCATCTCCATAACTCGTTTCATCTTGTAAAACTGAAACTCTATACCCATTAAACAATACTTCCCCATTTCTTCCTCTCCCCAGCTTCTGGCAACCATCATTGTACTATCTCTAGGATTCTGTCCACTTAAATCCCTTATACAAATGGAATTATACTGTATTTGTCCTTCACTGACTAAGTTATTTCACTTGGCATAATATCCTCAAGTTTCATCCAAGTTGCAACATATGTCAGAATATTTTCCTCATGTTGAAGGCGGAATAATATTCCATTGTATGTGTATATCATATTTTGCTTATCCATTCATCTGTTGTTGGACACTTCAATTGCTTCTACGTTTTAGCTATTGCCAATAATGCTGCTGCAAACATGAGGTGCAAATAGTTTTTCAAGACTCTGCTTTCAATTCTTTTGCTATCTTGAGATGTGGCACTGCTGAATCATATGGCAATACCATTTGGATTTTTTGAGGAACTACCATACTCTTTTCCACAGCAAACGTAGCGTTTGGCATTCCCTCCAATACTGCAAAAGGAATTGCCACATCCTTGCCTGTGGATTTCATTCCCAAGTCCTGTGTCTCTCTCTACATCCCGGACACCATGTGTCATTTCCTGTTTATATACATGACATCAAATGGGCAGGAAGTAATGAACTAAATTGGAAGGATAAACATGTAGAAAAATAGAGGTAAATACTGACAACATAAAATCATAAGAATAATAATTTTGGATGATCTATTATATACCTATTTATCTAACATCTGTCTGTTCCTTCATCTGTAATTAAAATATATTAGAGAACAGAGAAAAAAGTAAGAATACATGAATTTAAAGTTTTAATTCTTCTTAGATTGTCTCACAACATCATTATATGAAAGAAAATTTATAGGTCAATATCTTTTAACTATAAATGTAACATTCTTAAAGTATTCAAATACATTGAATTACAGCATGAATAACATATTAAAATCCATTCAAGTTTATTTTATTCCAGGAACACAAAAATACAAATTTCATTTGCAATTTAAAAAAAATCAGAAATTGATATATATGATTGATGTATACACACGTTTAATGTATTTGTAAGATACATTTTTAAAAAATAGAAATTTTTCTACGACAAAAACTTAAAATATCACTGAAAATATTGTTATTAGCTAATGCTTTCCTAATAACTGTGGTATTACATAAGAAACCAAAATTAAAATCTCAGATAAACTTAGAAACTAAAAATTTTAAAAATAGAATTCTGTTCTCATTATGTTCATATTTAGTCATATGATTTCTTGTTTTCATTCTTCTTCAGTGTTGCTCTACTAAAATATAACATACAATTCTCACTTTTAATTCCTGTTCTTATTACTCATAGTTGTACACATTTTCTCATGCTCTTAATTTAGTTATGCTACTTTTCTGTACTCTTGGAATTTTCCCATTTGTGTTCACTCTCTTTTGAGTTCCCATATTATCAAATAAGCTTTTTTCCCTCTTTCTGATTTGAAGGTTCGTCTTCTCAGAATTATTTTGTCCACTCAGTTTCTTTTCATTCTCAGTGAAGTGCCTCTCATCTGGCTTCTTTTTATTTCTAAGGTTTCCTTTCAACTTAAGCCAGTCTTTTATTTATATTTTGATTCTGTTTTGTGGAGGACATGCTTCCCTGAATTTTATGGAAGAGGCCAAAAGGTTTGTTCAAGTTTTCACCTGATGCATTGGATTAAATTATCTAATATACACACTCTTAATTTAAGTCTAGGGGTGACTGTCTACTCTTGATTTTTTATAGTATTATTTTTCTTAACATCCAAGTCCATCTTCATCTATTTGTATATGATCAATAAAAATATATTTGTCCAGAACCTGGCTTTGGCGGAGTTACTTCTTTCTAAGTAGTAGAGGTAGCAGTTGAGACATGAGCTGGGTTCTGGGTCAGTTTAGAGGGCTGGGCGACATTCCTCCTTTTGTCTGTGTGACTGAATGAATGCAGTTCTTGCTGTCTCCTCTCCTTAACACATTGAGCCATTTCCGCAGATGAGAAGGAATAATCTTGATCTGCCATTCAGGTGGAACACATGTTCTCTCCAACCACACCCATAGGTTGTACTCACACTTGGCCAGGAGGTATCCTGTCAATGATATGGAGATGTATCTATCTAGGTAGATAGATATCTACTTTGGTTCATGCTCTCTGGTTTCCCGTAAATTATCTCCTTAAAGTGAATATCAAAAGAGAGCTTGGTGATGGCAGTGTTATAAAATCCTCAAACTGCAGCGCCCACACCCAGAGAAATTTGTGGATTCTGGGATTCTAATTCAGATACCAAACTATATAAAAGGGGACTTGGTCATTGAGGGTTGCTAGGCTCTTTGTTGAGCATATTTGCTCTTTTCATGACTTTGAAATTATTTTAAAAATCTAACCTTTTTCTCAGTGTGCTGCAAGACGATTTGATTTTAATGCATAAGCACTAATTCTCCCCTGAGATTTTTACAATATATTTGCTCTGACAAGCCATAGCCAGCAACTCACTTCACAGCAATTTATAACATTTCCATGGTAAGCTGAATTATTTTTATCTAGACTCTCTTTGCCTTAATAAAAATATGAAGAAGCAATATACTTGTTCTAATTAGGTTCAAAAGTTGGCAGTCTCTCTCCTGGAAAGAATAATAAAACTTTTCAGAGGCCTAATATGCATCTATAGACACACACACACACACACACGCAAGCACTATTCATAATATTTGAAGCACATTCTGTTCTATGACTTCATTTGTCTAGCACAAAATAAAACGATCTCAGTATATGTCAAGACCTATTTTTTCGTATGGCCAACTATAGATATTTTATTTTTTATAGATTAGAGTGTTCTTGAAGCTCTTTATGTTTCTTTGTCAATGAACTAACCATTGGCAAATATGTAGGGTTTCCCACATAAGAACATTATTAACATCAAAATAGAAAGCTGGTGGTAGAAATAATGATTGGGAACACAGAATCTGTACTCAAAGTTATAGTTCTGCCATACCATCACTTTGTGATATCAGGAAATATCTCTCCGTGTTGTCATCTCTATGTATAGTTCTGTCATTTTTCAATAAGAGCTTTTTGCTTAATTATAGTATTACTATAACCATTATTTTGAGCTTCATGTAAATCAAGAACACATGGACTCCACTTGCAAAACATTGAAAATGTATTTAGGGATTGGGGGCATAAAGCAACATTTTAAAATGTGTAAAGACAATGAGTAAGCAACAAAGTGTCCAATTTTTTAGGGGAAGTTGCATACATTAGGAAAAGGCAGGATTAAGTAACAGAGAATTTGAATGACAACTGGCCAATTGGTGTCATTTACAATTGCAAGTAATACAAATGAAGTTTGCTTTTTTAAAGAGAAAAGGAGTTATTTAGAATTGGTCAACCTAATTGGGGAAGCAATGTAGTTAGAGACAATGCCCAAAACCATGTGAGCAAATGCTCTGTAGAGCGCACCCCTGCAATGCTGCCATTGTGAGGCCAAGTCTCTCCTTGTCTTGGTACTGAGCCCTCCGTTCTGCCTCCATCATTGCCACTGTAGCTGCCACAAAATGATCCCTCAACCACCACTGCCCAGGAACAAAGAAAGAATTCTGTCCTTCCGTGCTCCCAGATCAATTTCCAACATCAGGTGAGCCTTTGATGGGCACTATTCAGTTCCCATATCCATGAAATAGATGCAGTAAAGACATAGAAATTGCTTATGTGTTTCCCAATAAGACATATGGAAACCTGTTTGCCACCACAGGAAGGGGTTTGCAAGATGGTTGTTCAAAGGAACAATATTCCCTGTAAACCATACTTTGCCCATATGAAGAAAAGCAATAAGGATTATTTAGTAAATAGACATGGAAACTCATCCAGGGTTGGCTGATGAGAAGCTGGTTAGCAAGGGGGTCTGCCTTCAGTTAGGACAAGGTCTATGCTTCCCACGGGTCCTCTCCACAGCAGGGGGGATGCAAACTTCCCTTTCCTCCCCTGCACATACCCTCAAATGGCCCAGAGCTCTTCAGGTGCTAGAATTTCTCAATTAATGCTGCACAAAATAACAGACAGCCTTGACTATCACAGTCTGTTCTCATGAAGCTAGTCTCTGCTCACTACATAAAACAGGAGAGTAAGAACAAGGGTGTTTAACACTACCCTAGCTCACCCATGTTTCTCTCTGTAGGATGCCAAGAACCTGGGAACCAGTGCATCTGCTGCTTTCCCTTCTCGGATTCTAGCCCAGACATAAGATGCAAGGGGCATTTCTTCAGAGGCCTTGAGCTTCACTACACAATGACCCAGGATCTACATGCACCCTCTTTATATATTTCTACCTTGAAAAAAATTATATAATATTAATAATATATATTTTTACATAATAAGCACATATGTTTATTTTATATATAGATATACATATACATAGATAAAGATCTCTAGTCAGCCTTTTTTAAGGCTGGGCTGATTGCAGTGCCTCAAAACTATAATCCCAGCACTTTGGGAGGCCAAGGTGGCCCGATCTCTTGAGTCCAGGAGTTGGAGATCAGTCAGGGCAACATGGTGAAACCCCATTTTTACAAAAATTAGCTAGTATGGTGTCATGCACCTGCAGTCCCTGCTACTCAGGAGGCTGAGGTGGGAGAATCGCTTGAGCACAGTATGTGAAGTCTTCAGTGAGCTCTGATCACATAACTGCACTCCATCTTGGGTGACAAAGTGAGACCCTCTCTCCAAAAAAAAATGCAAATAAAAATGCTACCACCAAACTCACAGATAAGTGTGTCAGGTATATTTGCAGCTATCTTTCCTATATTCTATTTGGTTAAAAAAAAAAAATTGCAAAGAACTCTCCTCATTCTAGATTTTTGTATTAATTAGACATTTGAAGTTTATAGCAGAAGAGCTATAATCATGTTTGGTATGTGTACTCTATAGACCAGATAGTGCAAACAGATATCAATGCTTTTTAAAAGTATATAGGGTTATTGGAAATATTTTAAACTACCTATAGGTATATATGTATGTAATTGAACTATCAAATGCAAGTAAGATTATTTCCTTAGTGTGTGAAATTCACTCAATTTATTAAAATATTTTCTAATCTCTATTACAATATTTCTTAACTAGCTAACATAAGAGGAGTTTTAAGACATTTATTTATATGTAGTTACTAGATTCAAACTCGATTCCACCATTTTCAGAAATCATACTCTAAGACAAGTCATTTTTTGATCTATGTTTCTGCCTATATTAAAAGACAAATATGTCAATTTTGCTAATCATGCTGTTCCAAACCTCTACATCCTGATTATTTTTCTGTTTGTTCTACCAGACATTCAGAGACTTACATATATTCGAATTTCTCTCTAAGTTTAACATTTGTGTATGTCTTCTTGTGGTTTTGTCTATTTTTGCTGTATATAATTTAAGACTTTTTTGACATATCATACATGCAGGAAAGTACAATGATTAAATATGGACAGCTTGATTAATGAAACACAATTATTTGCTTATGAACATGTGTGAAATTAGAACATTACTAAAAATAGTGATATTTCTCCTGCCCTTTTCCAAACACAAACCCCCATCCTCAATAGTAACAGATTTTTTTTATCATAGAGTAATTTGGTCTATTTTCAAATTTTTATTAAATAAATCAGAGTATATACTCTAAGTCTATGTTTATTTATTTCATTGTTGTTATTTTGCTTATAGTATTTATCTGCTAATGGACATGGTAGATTAAAGATGGCTACATACACATGTTTTAATTAATAGATTTTTTGAGCACTTTGTGGCTCATGCCTCTAATCCCATCACTTTGGGAGGCTGAGGTGCATGGATCATGAGGTCAGGAGATTGAGACCATCCTGGCCAATGTGGTAAAACCCCTTCTCTACTAAAATACAAAAAATTAGCTGGTCATGGTGGCATGCACCTGTAATCCCAGCTACTCGGGAGGCTGAGGCAGGGGAATTACTTGAACCCGGGAGGCAGAGGTTGCCGTGAGCCGATATCTCACCACTGCGCTCCAGCCTGGCGACGGAGCAAGACTTCGTACCAAAAAAGAAAAAAAAACAAACGAAAAAAAGAAAAAAAAAAGGAAAACAGACTTTAGATTTAAAGGAAAATTTACCAGAAACTACTAAAAATTTCCATATACTCCCACATGGCTTCCTGTTTCTGCTAATACTAACATCTCTCACTAGTATAGTGCATTTATTACAATAGATGACTCACTGAATTACAATTAATTAAAGCTCATAATCTACATTAGAGTTCATTCTTTGTGTTGTACACTCTACAGATTTTGACAAAGGCATATATAATATCATGTGTCCACCATAACAGTATCCTACAGAATAGTTTTACTGCCCTAAAATTCTCCCATATTCTAGCTACTCACCCACCCTCCCCCTTATCCCTGATCTTTATACTGTCTCCAGAGCTTTGCTTCCTCAACAATGTCATATAGTTGAAATCATAGTGTTCTTTTGGTTTGATAATTCTTCTTTTTTTTTTTTTTGACAATCTTGCTCTGTCACCCAGTCTGCCATGCAGTGGCATGATATCCACTCACTGCAACCACCACCTTCCAGGTCCAAGAAATTCTCCTGCCTCAGCCTCCCAAGTAGCTGGCGTTACAAGCGCCCAACACTACACTCAGCTAACTTTTGTATTTTTAGGAGAGACAGGGTTTCGCCATGTTGGCCAGGCTGGTCTCAAACTCCTGACCTCAGGAGATCTGCCCACCTCAGCCTCCCAGAGTGCTGGAATTACAGGCAAGAGGCACTGTGCCGGCCTGACCGTTCATTTTTATTGCTAAATAATACTCTATTGTATGGATGCACTACAGTTTGTTTACTCACTTACTTATTTGGTTATTTTCAAATTTTGTATTATAAAGAAAGTTGCTGTAAATATTCATGTGCAGGTTGTTTTGCGGACATGTTTTTAAGTCATTTTAGCAAATGCCTTGGAGCATGACTGCAGGATAGTGTGGTAAGAGTACATTTATTTTTATAAGAAACTACCACATTGTCCTCCCAACTGGCTGTACTATTTTGCATTCCCACCAGCAATGAATGAGAGTTCCTGTTATTCTACATCCTCACCAGTCATTTTAATAAAAGTGTGGTGGTAATTTATTGCTGCTGTAATTTGCAATTTCTGAACGACATAGGCTGTTGAACATTTTTATATGCATATTTTCCCCCGTATATCTTATTTGGTGAGGTGTCTGGTCAGATGTTTTGCTAATTTTTCAAATGAGTGGTTTTCCTGAGACTGAATTTTAAATATTCTGCGTATATTTTGGATACCAATCCTCTACCAGATATGTGTTTTGTAAATATTTTATTTCAGTCTGTGGCTCGTCCTTTTATTTTCTTAACAGTGCCTGTTGAAGAGAAGAAAGTGCATACACTTTGACACTCCTTTGATGGAAAGATAATCAGTTTCCTTTCCCTTTGAATTTGCATGGGCTATGTGGCTTCTTTTATCGATAGAATACAGGAAAGTGAAGCTGGGCGTTTTCACAAGAAGCTTTTCGTCCTAAACATTGAGACAGGCAGCATTCACTTCCAGTCCCTTAAGACATTCTATCTGAGGGTCTTGAATTGTCATGTAAGAACTCTGATGATGCTATGATGTGACCACCGTGCTATAGAGGTCACATGTAGGTATGCGGGTCAACAGTACCAGCTGATTCAGCCTTCCAGTCATCCCTACGAATGTAACATGGGAATGAAGCCATGTTAACTTTCCCAGAATGGCCCTTCTTCCTCCCAGCTGGGTGTTTCATAGTGACCTCAGATGGCAGTGCATGCCTGGAGCAGAATAATTGCCCAACTGGTCCCACACTAAATTCCTGACCCACAAAATCTTGAGATAAAGTGGTTGTTGCTTTAGCAAGCTTGTCCAACCCACCTTGTTTTGTTGTTGTTTTGTTTTGTTTTAGGCTTCTAGCAGCCTGAAGCCATGGTTTTTAGCTTCCATCTCTAGCAATAAGCGGAAAAGAGGCATGAGGAAGGGGCTTTATTGGCCCAACCAGAAACACAAACTGAGAGCCCAGGACTGTATTCTTTCCCTTGGACACCCTTGCAAGGTAGTCAGTTTTGTACTGGTTACTTATGCAGTGATGGATAATCAGGGAAATGGATATTGGGGCCATTTCTAGTTAGAGGGGAGCTTGTATACAGTGTGTGTGTGTGTGTGTGTACATCACACAGTCGTTTAGTTTGGGTATATTATGCAAATATTTGTCCCAAGTGGTATTGAGGTATAAGGCAGGACTGGACTCGAGAGGTGGGGCTCAGACACTGGACCAGATGAAGGACTAGCTAAAACAGGGTAAAGATAAAAGCAGCTTTCCGTCACACACACCCACCAGTGTGTCATGTCAATTTACTGTTGCCGTGGCAACTTCCATGAGTTACTGCCCCTCTGCATGGCAATGACCGAATGACCCAAAAGTTACTGGCCCTTCCCTAGAAATTCCTGCATAAACTCTCCCTTAGTCTGCATGCAATTGAAAGTGGGTATAAATAACAGCAAAACTGCCTTAAACTGCTACTCTCAGCCTACAGAGCAGCCCTGCTCTGCGGGAAGAGTCACAGAACTGTAACACTGCTGCTTCAATAAAACTGTTTACTTCTACCTCTGGCTGGCTCTTGAATTCTTACCTGGGCAAAGCCAAGAACCATTGCAGGCTAAGCTCTATTTGGGGGCTCACCTACCCAGCATCAGTTTTTAACATTTTCCTTGCTACCAGCACTATACTTAATATGAAAGATCCAGTTGATTTACATCCTTGTCAAGAGTTATTATATATACAAACACACTATATATATATATATATATTTTTTTATATATATATATATTTTATATATATATATACTTACAGCATGGTGGTCATATTATAGCATCATAAGAGGTCATATATATATATAAAATATATATATACCTTTTTTAATATTAGACATTATGTAGTGAATGAGTAGCGATTTCATTTCATGGTGATTTTGTTTTTCATTTCCTTATTTCCGACTGGGTGGAACACTTTCCACGGGGAATTTGGATATGTTTCTTATGAAGTACATGTGAACGTCTTCCTATTTATTTTTGATATGAAGTCTTTTGCCTGAAATGGCACACTATACAATTTGGAAAAAAATCAGAGATATGGATCTTTTAAAAATATATATTTGAAGACATAATGCTGACATGGCAGTGAAGAATTACAAACCCAGGTCACAAGGAAAATAATCACAAAGAGAATGGGTCAGAATTGAGGACTAAATATTTCCTGGGATCATTTTCACATGTTTGCTTTGAGATGGCAGACACCCTGAGAAGAGTTTTAAACCAAAGTATAAATAGGGAGAGGGATGGGCAGGGGAGGACAGGATTAAAAGCCCTGCCAAAGAGAAGGAAGCATTGGTAATTACCCCAAGCCTTACATTGTACTAATTAGCTAGTCTGTTATGAGAGTAAGCAGCAAATAGCCCACCTTTTGTAGGGGCTAAAAAATTCGCTTTGAATCAACTCAATCCTTGATTCGTTGGAGACGAACAATGAACTGAATCTTTGTGTCTGGTAAAAAGCAAACAGGAGGGAAATCACATCAATCTAAGCCTCAAATTACACCTGAAACTATTCATAATAAATAGATGGCATACCATTGGAAAATATCCAGGCAAAAGAAGAGATAACACAATATGACTAGAAATAAAGAAAAGCGATAAACATTAGTTATAAATGGAAATAACATTGCATGAATAGCAAATTTGTTAAAAGTGACTTTAATAACTCTTATTACAGTCAAATAAAAAAAGATTGAGAACTTCAGCAAATACATTTTTAAGTATTACATGTGAAAAAGGAAAAGAATTCAATTTTTAGAACTGAAAAACACAATAGTGAAAATTTAGATAATATTTGATCTACTTTGAAGGCATACTAGAAAATGAAGTGTGAAATATAACAAGTCAGAATAAAGCATTCAGTTTGGTGCACAGAAGGACAAAAGAAATGAAAATTAAGAAACATTACAGTATAGAGATAAAAAGTAGAGAAAGTAGGATCAAATTCACACATAACAATATTAATTTTAAATGTAAATGGGCTAAATGCTCTAATTAAAAGACACAGACTGGAAAATTGGACAAGGAGCCAAGACCCATCAGTGTGCTGTATTCAGGAAACCCATCTCACGTGCAGAGACACACATAGACTCAAAATAAAGGGATGGAGGAAGATCTACCAAGCAAATGGAAAACAAAAAAGGCTGGGGCTGCAATCCTAGTCTCTGATAAAATAGACTTTAAACCAACGAAGATCAAAAGAGACAAAGAAGGCCATTAATTAATGGTAAAGGGATCAATTCAACAAGAAGAGCTAACTATCCTAAATATATATAGACCCAATACAGGAGCACCCGGATTCATAAAGCAAGTCTTGAGTAACCTACAAAGAGACTTAGACTCTCACACAATAATAACGGGAGATTTTAACACCCCACTGTCAACATTAGACAGATCAACGAGACAGAAAGTTAACAAGGACACCGAGGAATTCAACTCAGCTCTGCACCAAGTGGACATAATAGACATCTACAGAACGCTCCACCCCAAATGAGCAGAATATACATTTTATTCAGCACCACACCACATCCATTCCAAAATTGATCACATAGTTGGAAGCTCTCCTAAGCAAATGTAAAAGAACAGAAATTATAACAAACTGTCTCTCAGACCACAGTGCAATCAAACTAGAACTCAGGGTTAAGACAACTCATTCAAAACCACTCAACTACATGGAAAATGAACAACCTACTCCAGAATGACTACTGGGTACATAACGAAATGAAGGCAGAAATAAAGACGCTCTTTGAAACCAACGAGAACAAAGACACAACATACCAGAATCTCTGGGACACATTCAAAGCAGTGTGTAGAAGGAAATTTATAGCCCTAAATGCCCACAAGAGAAAGCAGAAAAGATCCAAAATTGACACCCTAACATCACAATTAAAAGAACTAGAGAAGCAAGAGCAAACACATTCAAAAGCTAGCAGAAGGCAAGAAATAACTAAAATCAGAGCAGAACTGAAGGAAATAGAGACACAAAAAAACCTTCAAAAAATTAATAAATCCAGGAGCTGGTTTTTTGAAGAGATCAACAAAATTGATAGACAGCTAGCAAGACTAATAAAGAAGAAAAGAGAGAAGAATCAAATAGATGCAATAAAAAATGATAAAGGGGATATCACCACTGATCCCACAGAAACACAATCTACCATCAGAGAATACTACAAACACCTCTACGCAAATAAACTAGAAAATCTAGAAGAAACGGATAAATTCCTCGACACATACACTCTCCCAAGACTAAACCAGGAAGAAGTTGAATCTCTGAATAGACCAATAACAGGCTCTGAAATTGTGGCAATACCAGAGATACGAGGAGGAACTGGTACCATTCCTTCTGAAACAATTCCAATCAATAGAAAAAGAGGGAATCTTCCCTAACTCATTTTATGAGGCCAGCATCATCCTGATACCAAAGCCTGGCAGAGACACAACCAAAATAGAGAATTTCAGACCAATGTCCTTGATGACCACTGATGCAAAAATCCTCAATAAAATATTAGCAAACCGAATACAGCAGCACATCAAAAAGCTTATCCTCCATGATCAAGTGGGCTTCACCCCTGGGATGCAAGGCGGGTTCAACATACGCAAATCAATAAATGTAATCCAGCTTAAAAACAGAACCAAAGACAAAAACCTCATGATTATCTCAATAGATTCAGAAAAGGCCTTTGGCAAAATTCAACAAGGCTTCATGCTAAAAACTCTCAACAAATTAGGTATTGATAGGACATATCTCAAAATCATAATTGCTACCTATGACAAACCCACAGCCAATATCATACTGAATGGGCAAAAACTGGAAGCATTCCCTTTGAAAACTGGCACAAGACAGGGATGCCCTCTCTCACCACTCCTATTCAACATACTGTTGGAAGTTCTGGCCAGTGCAATCAGGCAGGAGAAGAAAACAAAGAGTATTCAATTAGGAAAAGAGGAAGTCAAATTGTCCCTGTTTGCAGATGACATGATTATATATCTAGAAAACCCCATTGTCTCAGCCCAAAATCTCCTTATCTGATAAACAACTTCAGCAAAGTCTCAGGATACAAAATCAATGTACAAAAATAACAAGTATTCTTGTACACCAATAACAGACAAACACAGAGCCAAATCATGAGGGAACTCCCATTCACAATTGCTTCAAAAAAATCAAATACCTAGGAATCCAACTTACAAGGGATGAGAAAGACCTCTTCAAGGAGAACTACAAACCACTGCTCAATGAAATAAAAGAAGATACAAACAAATGGAAGAACATTCCATGCTCATGGGTTGGAAGAATCAATATAATAAAAATGGCCATACCGCCCAAGGTAATTTATAGATTCAATGCCATCCCCATCAAGCTACCAATGACTTTCTTCACAGAATTGGAAACAACTAAAACAACTACTGTAAAGTTCATATGGAACCAAAAAGGAGCCCGCATCACCAACTAAATCCTAAGCCAAAAGAACAAAGCTGGAGGCATCACGCTACCTGACTTCAAACTATACTACAAGGCTACAGTAACCAAAACAGCATGGTATTGCTACCACAACAGAGACATAGATCAACGGAACAGGACAGAGCCCTCAGAAATAATGCTGCATAACTACAACTATCTGATCTTTGACAAACCTGACAAAAACAAGCCATGGGGAATGGATTCCCTATTTAATAAATAGTGCTGGGAAAACTGGCTAGCCATATGTAGAAAGCTGAAACTGGATCCCTTCCTTATATCTTATACAAAAATTAATTCAAGATGGATGAACGACTTACATGTTAGAGCTAAAACCATAAAAACCCTAGAAGAAAACCTAGGCAATACCATTCAGGACATAGGCGTGGGCAAGGACTTCATGTCTAAAATGCCAAAAGCAATGGCAACAAAAGCCAAAATTGACAAATAGGATATAATTAAACTAAAGAGCTTCTGCACAGCAAAAGAAACTACCATCAGAGTGAACAGGCAACCTACAAAATGGGAGAAAATTTTCACAACCTACTCATCTGATAAAGGATTAATATCCAGAATCTACAGTGAACTCAAACAAATTTACAAGAAAAAACCAAACAACCCCATCAAAAAGTGGGCAAAGGACACGAACAGACACTTCTCAAAAGAAGACAATTATGCAGCCAAAAAACACATCAAAAAATGCTCATCATCACTGGCCATCAGAGAAATGCAAATCAGAACCACAATGAGATACACCAGTTAGAATGGCGATCCTTAAAATGTCAGGAAACAACAGGTGCTGGAGAGGATGTGGAGAAATAGGAACACTTTTACACTGTTGGTGGGACTGTAAACTAGTTCAACCATTGTGGACGTCAGTGTGGCAATTCCTCAGGGATCTAGAACCAGAAATACCATTTGACCCGGCCATCTCATTACTGGGTATATACCCAAAGACTATAAATCACGCTGCTATAAAGACACATGCACACGTATGTTTAATGCGGCACTATTCACAATAGCAAAGACTTGGAACCAACCCAAATGTCCAACAACGATAGACTGGATTAAGAAAATGTGGCACATATACACCATGGAATGCTATGCAGATATAAAAAATGATGAGTTCATGTCCTTTGTAAGGACATGGATGAAACTGGAAACCATCATTCTCAGTAAACTATCGCAAGGACAAAAAACCAAACACCACATGTTCTCACTCTTAGGTGGGAATTGAACAATGAGAACACATGGACACAGGAAGGGGAACATCACACTCCGGGGACAGTTATGTGGTGGGGGTAGGTGGGAGGGACAGCATTAGGAGATATACCTAATGCTAAATGACAAGTTAATGGGTGCAGCACCCATTAACATGGCAGATGGATACCTATGTAACAAACCTGCACATTGTGCCCATGTACCATAAAACTTAAAGTATAATAACAATAAAAGAAAAAAAAAGAAAAGTTTAGTGATGGAGACACCAATGCTGCATTCTACAACAAACAATGTAAAAACTTTAGAGATTGCTTCTGCTAACTTCCTACAGTTTACATTCCTCTCAGGTGGGAGAATTGTTGAGTTTTTTCTTAGGATAGAAAAGCAATTCATATCATCTGAAATCTCCACAAGAAGGATAAGAAGCACAGCAGAAACTATTCTAGGCAGGAAGTCAATCCTTTCAACTGTCTGTGCTCCATAGAAACAAATGTCTGCACTGGGAGTCATATGAGGTAAAGACAACAGCCAGACCTCTGATGCTCTCATTTGTGATTTCAGAAGAAATTACCAGTCAACTGAGTAATTCACTGAGTAAAGTAAACATTTGGCACTGAAAGAGGTTAGACGGACAAGTATTTGTCTCACCATATTCATGAAGCTGGAATATTTTCCATTACCGGTATCACATCTGAATGGAAGATGTTAAAACGTCTCTCATCTTGTAAAATGGATATGAAAGAACATTTTCTGAAAAATGAAATTATTAACACACTTGCGAGATGGATGGAAGAGAAAAAAAAAGAATAATCAGCTTGAGTTCTTCTCCTTGATAAGACAACTCACCAAAACATAAAGAGAAAAATACCAGTTTAAAATATCCAGAAGAAGACCACTCTAGATTTTTTAAATTGCTGATAAGATTTTAATTTGCCCCAAGTCGAAAATAAGAATATTGCTTGTGTTTTATGGCACATTATGGGCAAGTATTTGACACATGATAGATTCAGCAGTAAAATAATACTCGTTAACAGCTGGAACTCATAAAAGCATAGCACAATGTGAAGATGGAATTTGCTAAAATAAACCATCTGTTGAAAAATACTATTCTGCAAATTTACAAATAAAGTTTAAAGGTTATTTGTCTTATTTAATAGATGTGTGAAAAAAATGAGATATTTGAAAAGTAGGTGCTACCTTAATTAGTTCTTTATATTAGACAGTTGGTTACAGTAATGCACAGTAAGGTGCTACATACAAATATTGCTAAATTTTCTGCATATACTATGTATTTAGCTTAAATTATTTGAAATTTTATAGTTAAAGCAACAAACGTATATTTAAATGTTTTGACACAAATTGCAAATATACCTTTAAAAAGCGTCTTACACTCTAAATATTATTTGTCACATATATATTTGTCTTTTCTCTATAGGAAACTTTAAATTTTTCCCTTGAAGTTTTAATTATTTGAGTCTATAAAACAAACTGATAATGTACAAATTAACAGGAAAAAAAGGTTTACAGATATAATTATGTGCACAAGTATGCACTTGGACTTTACATAATATATATAAATATATATATACAAATATTTGTATATTATAAATAGATATACAAATATATACTATATATATAAAAACTCCAGGAAAGGCAAGTAGTTAACACGTCTATGCTGTCTTGAGGTTACAGAAAACACAGAGCTGTAAGTTGGTAAATCAGGCTTTGTGGAAGACAGGTGACGACAAGGAAGAAAGAGGAGCCTGGCAGGAGAGGTGGTCTTGTTACATGGATGAAACCTCCCAGGGAGCAGCCCTCCTCTTGGGAAGTATAGCTAGGAAATGGTTTCTAGAAATTTAAACGTGCCAGACTCATTTAATCTTTCCTAAACCCAGACAAGGGAGTATCTCAGGGAAAGCCTGTCTGTTTCAATGCCGATTTTCTCTACAAAGGCAAATGTCCCCAGCAAACACAGCTTTTCAGCTATTCTTGTAGAAGAAGCTATTTCCAGTCTTCCGAGTAGCCATCTTGAAATATGTCAAAAAGTTGGCCAGGCGCACACCTGTAATCCCAGCACTTTGGGAGGCTGAAGTGGGTAGATCACCTGAAGTCAGGAGTTCGAGACCAGCCTGACCAACATGGTGAAACCCCATCTCTACTAAATACAAAAAAATTAGCCGCGTGTGGTGGTGCATGCCTGTAATCTCAGCTATTTGGGAGTCTGAGCTAGGAGAATTACCTGACCCTGGGAGGCTGAGGTTACAGTGAGCAATGATTGTGCCATTGCACCCAAGCCTGGGCAATAAAAGCAAAACTCCATCTCAGAATAAAAAATGTATTTTAGGGTAATATTTTGAGTATCTTTACCTCCATATGTACAATAAATATTATTGTGATTTTTAATCTTTACTCTTCTGTGGAGAAAACACAGGTGTGATTTCTAGTGCAGCTGAAGATCACATGCTTATTTGACAATATTGCACTTGTGTGTGTGTGTGTGTGTGTAGCTACTCTTTACATTTGTTCTCACTTAATGATTAAATATTAACAATTAATTCAGTAAAATGTCTGTTTTGCAATATTTCTCCATGTTATTATGTCTTAAATTAGTTTAATCATGCCTCTATAATGTGTACATTTTAACCTTTTACTATAGTTCTCAATCTTACTTTGGTTCCTGTATTTGAATTTATGCTAATAAAGTCCTACAGCTAGAAAGGATTATATAAACTTATCTACATTTTTACTAGTATTCTGGTGTCATTTTAAATTATGTAATTAAATCAAATTTTAATTTGGATTATTGTTATCTGGGTTAAGGATATAAATTTTCAATTTTCTTATAAATATTACTTAATTCTTTCTGAACCATGTATTGACTAATCTGCCCTTTATATGATGTGCATTATAAGAGCTTGGGATTGATTCATTTGCAAAGACGAATGCTTGAGAAGTAGGTATTTAATCATAACATTTCAAAATCTACTGGATAACCTAGAATTGAAAAATAGCCTACAGGTTGAAAAATCCTGTAATGAAGAAAGAAAATAACTAATATACAGTGACAATATAAATATTATAAGTATTTATTTTATTATTGCCCTGAAATTTGATAATACAAACATGTAATATCTACATATCATCCATATGTCAGGTCATAAAAAAATCAATACATTCTTCCAAAATTTAGCATAACAGAAAATGCACTCTGTCTCCTTGATGGAATTATATTACAAATAAAAGAAAAATAAGCAGATAAGTAGATGTAAGTAGATGTTTAAAAACAAAGAAAAATATTTGGTTTGGATAACATAAAAACTCAATTGACCATTCCAATATTTCAAGAACTTTGGCTGTCAAGTGGTGGAGAGTTTTCCTCAGGAGACATTTGGCAATGTCTAGGGTTATTGTGGGGATGTCAAGACTGGTGGAGGTGTGAAATTTAGAGGTCAAACGAAACATCTAGCATTGCTAGGGCAGCCTCCCACAACAAAGAATCCTCTGGTCCTAAAGGTAAGTAGCACCAAGGTTGAGAAACCATAATCTAGAAAGTAAACACTATGTAGCTATTCCAAGTGCTCAGGAAAACACATCAATGCCCTCGAGGGGAAAAGTGTAAACATTTTAACTGCTGCACATGGTGACAGAAATCCATGTTGCTAATCTAAGTGGAAGAGGCTGAAGCAGAAAACGTCATTCAAAGAGTTTACTTGAGCCAAAATGAGGACAGCTGCCTGGAAGAAACAGACCCGAGTATGCTTGGATATGAACTCCATTTGGAGCTTTGCAACAGGCAGGTTCTTAAAGGCAACAAAGGGACAAGAAGTGGGATGACGCAAAGAGGTTTGTCACAAATTCTCATTGGCTTATGGAAATAACATTTATTAGTGACTGGCTATGCACTGTTACACTATTATTGGGTGTGGATTATAGTGTCTGGTGTGGCATTATTGGTTAATTTATAGCTACTGTGGCAACAGCAAGCAGCCTAGATGAACACACAGCTCAAAGAGGAGCAGGACAGAACTGCTGTCTCATTTTCATATCTCTCTGGGCCTGATTCTTTAAAAGGACTTGCATTTCTCGCATGAAAGTTATTTTCTTTTCTCAATGTCAATAAATGAGAATAAATAGACATAAAATAGATCTTTTAGAGGATGAAGTAAATGGAATAAAAAACAAAACCCAGGCTGACCAGAAATAATAGAGGGAAGAAAAGGTTATAAATATATGGATATTTCAAGGTGATTTTAAGGTATCAGGAATCAGTTAAATGTTGGGGGATTTTGTCTGAGTATGGGCTAAAGGAGAATGTCCCTTTTGCCTTCTGAAGTTTCCCTGAAAATCACTAATAGGAGGCAAATAATAGTTGAAAAGGCATACAGGTTTCTGCAATGTGTGTACACTGGAGCCCTTAGAATGAAGACCCAGACACACGATGGGTGCAGAAGCTTATCTACCACATGAAGTTTACAGAAAGAATGGGGTCTTGGATCACAGGGGGAAAAAAAAGAAAGAAAAGGTTATGTGAGAAAAGGACCCTGGCTAGCAACAGTGGACTTATTACATAGGTGAAACCTCACTGGGAGCAATCCTCAGAAAGAACAGACAGAAAATGTTTCTTTCAGACCTTTGGAGACCTCAGACTCTCAGTTAACCTTTCCTAGATCCAGACAAGGGGGCAGACCTCAGAGAAAGCCTGGCTGCATCAGGGCAGATTCTCTACCGATGCAAATCTCCCCAAGACAGCTTTGCATCTACGTTTGCATTTCCAGCCCTTCTGAATAGCCATTTTGAAATATATCAAGGAAATATATTTTGGGTAAAATATATTGGTTTCCTTCATACAGCTATAAAACATACAGGAATAATTTTTGTCAATGTCTACTACAAATCCTATATAGCAGTAATTATAAAACCCACCGGATATTGAAGAAAAATATGTAGAATACATCACTTACAAATATTGATACTAAAATGCCAAATAAAAGAAAAATAACATCCAACAATATTTGAAACAGTAAGACAAGAAGTTAGCAAAAAAATAAAACAAATGTCCACCTTGGGTATGAAAGTGTGATTCCAAATTTGGTAATCCAATAATATTAATAATCATATTGATTACCCCAAATAAAAAACAAATAGAGGATTCTCAGTACATGTTAAAATATATTTGTTAAAAGGTAATATTCATGTCTTTAAAGATTTTAAATGCCATAAAGTGTCTGATGTTCTATATGCAAACACGCATATGCCTATTAGAAGAAGAGAGGCCTGATTTTCATATGTTACTACATAGAGATAGAGAAGTGGATAGATTAATTTGCATATACATAGAGAAAGCATAAAATAGAAATTTACTATCATAATAAAGGAATTTAAATTCAACAATAAAATAATTCAAAATAAAATGTTAAATATTTTTAACAGTTACATTATTAATATTAGATAATATTTATAATAATTGTGAAAATATTCACTGCTAAAATAAGATAGAATGTCCAAACATCAGTACTAAAACTAGTATGAATATTTGCTTGTTTATACAAGGAAAATTGAAGCTCAACCTAAAATTATATAGGAAATATAAGAAATATTTTAAGGGAGCTCTTTAATAACACAAACATATATATATATATACACACACATATAACATGTATATACGTTATATGGGATAGATATAGATTTAACAGGTTATATCTATATTTGTACCTATCTATAACTACAGCTGTGTGTATCTACATTTCTATATATTTATTCAGTGATATAAATATAGACTGGAATAAATATAAAGGCACATCTGATTCTTGGATAAAAAGGATTTAGTATCATGAAGACAAATTCTTTCCAAATTCACCTATCAATTCCCAACAATATACAGTTTCATTAGTATAATTTAAAATTTTTAAATAAATTCCAAGATTGATTTAAAGGAATATACATGTATACCAGCAGTAAAGAAAGAAGCAAGAGTGCACTAAACTAACTTGCTATTAAAATACATTTTTAATCTTAGTAACTAAAACTGAGCAGTACTGATTTGGAATACTGGAATTTAGGTATATGGGATGTCAAAACCATAGAGCTCAAAGGAGACCCCTGTAAGCACGAGAGCTTAGGAGGTGCTTTAGAAGGCATTACCAAACCACGGGCAAAGTTACTTTAGTGTCTTAGTCTTACTAGGTTTGAAAAGCCAATAAGAGCAAAACAAAAGGACAGGGAGAGAATGTGAAGATACTGAAACATTTTACATAAAGTTGTATAAAACATACTTTAAAGAAAATATAAAGTTTAGCATATACATGAAAATCAGCAGAACCAATAAATAAATAAGTAGGCATTGTAAAATAGCAAGAGAAAATTTAAATGGATTTCTAAAAAATATTGACACCTACGATTTTTAAAATATGTTTAAGAAATCCCGTATTTCACAGGGTAGCCTTTCACAACATAGATATATTAGGACATAAAAGTCCTTCTGCTTTTAATTTACTAGGGTTTATAGGGCTAAAAATATCTTCTACCCTTGTCTTTTGTCCGAAGTTGCAAAAAATTTTCATAAGCATGTAATTCTGAATGCCTGATGGACTGACATATATAATATGCTGCTAGTATTAAAATATGTGACGGAAAACGCATCCAATCTTCTCACTGTTTACATCAATTATAGGTTTCTCCTATTTACCTCAAGCACGTATGGAGCGAATTCTTACATTTTAATATTGCCATGGCATTCACATTGAACGTAAGTTGAACTCTCTCATATGGTAGCTGGGTTCAGATTCCCTTGACAATTTCCAGTTGTAACCCTCACAGTTCCTCAGTGGGGCTGGCCCAGATATTGACCCTACACAGTTGCCTCCCCCTGGTGACTACCCGCTATAGAACCGTCGGATACAACCTACCTGACTCACCCCACAGACCTCACAGCCCACATGGACAGCCCCCACACGCCAGAGTGACCTGCTCAGTTGCAGCGGGAGCCAAGAAATGTGACTGCTGGCACTCACCCCACCGGCTAGAGCCCCGTGGAAAACTTATTTGGGTAATGTTCTGGGCCCAGTAAAGGCTGGAGTCCCACAGACCCCTTTTCTCTCTCTTGCTCCCCACTCATCTTCCCCATTTTGTTCAGCCCTATGAGGTGTGCTACTGTATTAGTCCATTTTCACATGCCGGTAAAGACATGCCCAAGACTGGGTAATTTCCAGAAGAAAGAGGTTTAATAGACGCACAGTTCCACGTGGCTGGGTAGGCCTCCCAATCATAGTGGAAAGTGAAAGGCACGTCTCACATGGCAGCAGACGAGACTGTGCAGTGAAACCCCCCCTTTATAAAACCATCAGATCTTGTGAGACTTATTCACTATCAGAAGAACAGCACGGGAAAGACCTGCCCCCATGATTCAATTACCTCCCACCTTTTCCCTCCCACAACATGCGGGAATTCAAGATGAGATTTGGCTGGGGACACAGCTAAACCCTCTTCTCAGCTACCCTCTTCTCTCTGGATCTGTGAGTAATAAAACTACTTCTGTGACTTCCCATGTTTCATCCTGTGGCCTCCATGTGTCTGATCTGACCTACACTGGAACCTAACTCTCCTCCTGGCCAGGGTCTCTGAGAGTGTCTCTTGTCAGAAATACACAGGACACAGGTCAGGCAACAGCCACCAAGGATCTCCTAGTCTCAGCAGATGTTCTGTGAGAGGGAGACCTGGTCGTGGGATGCACACCTGGCCACTGCAGGGGTAAGGAAGTCTCCTGTGAAAGGCACATGTTAGGCATCCACAAACCCCTGCCCAGAACCCCAGAAAGGCAAGGCTCCAATTGACAGCCACTCTCCAGAGACAAACCTCAAGCCCTAACTGGAGGAAAATAAAACAATGTAAAAATTTGAATTTATCTTACTATTTCAATGATCCAGTAAAGACATTCTATGCCTGTACACCACATATTTTCTTCGATTGTTGATATATTTCAGATAGAATTTTATGTCTGGCTTTCACTTTAGCCTGGTCCCTAACTCAAGCATAAGGTAAAGATTTTCCATGGGTTCTTTCCTGGTACTACTACCTGCCAGTGTGGGGTCATGTCCTAGTCTATCTTGAGGGAACCCCCCTATTCATTATTGTGAGAGTTAGGCTGTTAAGTCTTGATTTCCCTGGACAACTTCATTGCATGACTTTTAATATGATTTTTAAATATACCCTTTACTGGACAATAAATTATATAGTTATCTGAGTAAGAGATATGGTCAGGAAGAGGCATTGCCTCATTCAGCTTTTCTGTTTGGTGAACTCGCATATGTTCTCCTCACCCACCAGTCACCTCTAAACCATATTGTTCCAAGACAACAAACAGAACTCGAGTGTGTATCTTTCACCACTGGATTTGTCTTTGCTCCATAAAGCTTAATGCTTAATAGGGTTTCTGTTAGCATTTTCTCTATTTATTTTTCCCTTAAAATATCACAGGCCTTCTTAATATGGAATTACGGGTGATTTCCTTCAATCTGCATCATATCAAGTTCATGTTTATGGAAAGTAAAACGTATGTTTAAAATATCAGTAACGATGTTTTCCCCTCCCTTTTAGCACATGTGCTTGTGAGAGTCACTGTAATACAATTCTAGTCTCATGCTTTGATCATTCCTAAGATGAAAATAACATTTTTAGATAAAATAACTGAGCTTTATGAGGTCTTTAGTATATGATGTGATAGAATATCAGAAGACCATACTTTTCTCTAGTTTTTCATGCAATCTATCATTGTTTCATCTTTACTCCTACCAGAGTAATTTTCCAAAATAGATATCTTGTCATTCTTCCTGTTATCAGTAAATAAGTGAAACAAAAAGCTAGATTATATAATTTATCTAGAACAAGAAAGTATAATTGAATCTATATTCATTAAGGAGACTAACCAGTCAATTACAGAGATAGGCATTTTACATTTTGAAGATCACATGGACCCGTTGTCAGATATATTATTATTTATGTCTATATGGACATCACCTGTGCATATTTACATAGAAATCAATGAGAGCTGATTTTTATTTTCATTATATATATATTTTTGATATAGGGTCTTGCTTTGTTGCCCAGGCTGGAGTGCAGTGGTGCAATCACTGCTCACTGTAGCCTCAACCTCCCAAGCTCAAGCAATCCTTCCACCTTGGCCTCCCAAATAGCTAGGACAACAGGTGCACATCACCATGCCCATCTTTTTTTTTTTATCTTTTGATAGAGACTGGGTCTTGCTATGTTGCCCAGGTTGCTCTTCAACTCCTGGGCTCAAAGAATCCTCTCATTTCAGCCTCCTAAACTGCTGCTATTACAAGCATGAGCCACCATATGGGCTGGAAGCTGATTTTTAAAATACTGAGATCATATAGGTGACAGCACCTGAAAAATAGACAACACCAAGCTTTATGTTCAAAGGTGTGAGGGTATCAATCTCGCTGTGGCTATTGGGGAGGAAAAAAATGAGTAAAACCAGTGAGTTAAAGCTGTTGCTTTAAACTTTGGCTTTAATTTAACAAATGTTCTCTGGGGCGACCGTATATATGTAACCATGCTGTGCCCATTCACAGATGCAGTAGAGGGAAGAATTTCTCAAAGACAACTGTTCTAAGATTGAAATTAAACCATACTGGGTTTGAAAAGAGAAAGTCCAGGAATTATCAAATATTTTAGATATCAGATAAAAGAGAATGCCAGATATGCGATGATAATCAGCAATGGTTGTTAACACAATACATCAAATTAGTATTTGAATTAGCTTTTGAATTACAAGGACAAATGGATCAAGTCTTGACTCTTTAGTAGATTAATCTTATTATGCTGAGACGTCTTTTCCCCTGTTTTTTCCGCAAGGAGATTAGAAATTTGCAAACCTCAGCTGCTCTCATTTTATGCTCTCACCAAGCCAAAAGCTGAAGTTCATCAATCAATGTGTCTAAGTGTTCACTAGTTATATACCATTTTGTAGTTTAAGCTATCTTTCCAACTTCCTAAATCATCACCTTCATTTGTTCTTGTTTTTTTCCACTATCACTTCTTTATTGACCATATAAAGAATATAAGTTCTTATTTTGTTATTGTTCATTTTAGTCTAATTTCATCAAAATATAACAATCCTTTAATTTCATTTTAATTTCAAAGATTAAATTAAACCTACATATAAATGAGTGTAAGATTTGCATTTGCATTATTTTAGCATCAATTTGCTATCCTCCCTCATACACATAGCATCAATTTGCTATCCTCCCTCATACACATTTCCATGTACGTGATTTCAAACATCCAAGTGCAGTATTAAAAGCAGTTGTAAATTATGGTTCTCATTTTCATGATACAATTACTATATAAACTTCCTCTTGCTGCTGTAACCAATTACCATAAACTTCATATCTTACTATAAAGTGACTGTTAATCCTACAGTTCTGGAGTTCAGAAGCCTTAAATGAGACTCACAGGGCTAACATCAAGTTTTGGGCAGGGCTGCAGTCTTTCTGAGGGCTATGTGGCAGAATCTACGTACTTGATTTTTTTCAGCATCCAGAGGCCAACTTTTTTCCTTGGAACATGACCTCATTCTTATATCTTTTTTCTTTTTTTTGAGATGGAGTCTCCTTCTGACACCCAGGCTGGAGTGCAGTGGCACGATCTCAGCTCACTGCAACCTCTGCCTCCCAGGTTCAAGCGATTCTCCTGCCTCAGCTTCCTGAGAAGCTTGGACGAAAGGCACGTGCCACCATGCCCAGCTAATTTTTTGTATTTTTACTAGGGATGGGGTTTCACCATGTTAGCCAGGATGGTCTTGATCTCCTGACCTCGTGATCCACCCACCCCGGCGTCCCAAAGTGCTGGGATTAGTCATGAGCCACCGTGCTGGGTCCTCATTCTTTTATCTTAAAAGTCAGTGATGTTGAGTAATTTCTCATGCCACCACCTCCATGGTTGTCTTTCTTCTGCCTTCTTCTTTCACTTATAAGGAAGCTCGTGATTTCATTGATCCCACCCATTTAAGATAATGTCTCCATCATTTTATTGCAACCTAATTTCACTTGAAATCTGATTTCCCACTGCCATGCAACCTAACATATTTGTATGTTAGACTCTGGGAATTAGGACATGAACATTTTTGGGAGGCCATTATTTTGTCTACAGCAGACATAATCTATTTACCTGCAGATTAAAGTGTTCTTTATTTTTCTACCTCCCTCTCTTAATTTTTTTTAAATAATATGAATTTTAGTAAAGAGAAAGACAGAAAAGAAAGAAAAAAGAAGGAAGGAAAGAAGGAAGGAAGGAAAGTAGAAAGAAAAGAAGGAGGAAATGAGAGAAGGAAGGAAGGGAGGGAGGGAGGAAGGGAGAAAAGCAGGAAGGGAGAAAAAAGAAAGCAAGAACACAAGAAAGAAAGAAAGAAAGAAAGAAAGAAAGAAAGAAAGAAAAGAAAGAAAATGAAAAACAAAGAAAGAAAGAAGGAAAGGAAGGAGGAAGGGAGGAAGGAAAGGAGGAAGAGAGAATGGTAAAAGGGAGGAAGGCAAAGAAACAAAGAAAATGAGGAGAAGGAAGGAAGGAAGGAAAAAGGAGAAAAGGAAGGGACGGAGGAAGGAAGAAAAGAAGGGAGGGAGGAAGGGAGAAAAAAGGAAAGAAAGCAAGAAAGTGAGAGAGAATAAGAGAAAAGAAGGAAGAAAAGAAGGGAGGGAGAAAGGAAGGGAGGGAGGAGGGAAGGAAGAATAAGAGGAAAGAAAGAAGGAAGGAAAGAAGGAAGGAGAAAAAAGAAGAGAAAAGAAAAAAGAAAAAGAGGAAAAGAAGAAAGGAAGGAAGAAGGGAAGGGAAGGGAAGAGAAAGGAAGATGGAAAGAAGGAAGGAAGACCGCAAATATTAGAAATTCTGGGTTTGTTAGCGAATACGCCATACTGTTTTTTTTTTTTTCACTTGAAAGGAAAGAGTATCTGCCATTGACGATTGGATGTCTTGGTGATATTGCTGTTCTTATCTTCCATATGATTACTGAGTTTGTGCCTAGTCTGTCCACTACTAAGACAAAAGTGTTGAAGTCTGCAAATATAATTTTGGATTTTTCTAGTTCACCTTTGATTTCTTTCATGTTTTACCTCATGTATTTGGAGGTTCTGTCATTAGCTGCATACCCTAATTAGTAGGATGTTTACATCTTCTTGAGAATTGATTATTATATATTCTCATCTCTGATACTTTTTCTTGTTCTGAACTCTGTTGCGTCTAGTATCAATGTAGTCCTTCCACAGCTTTTAGTGTTTCCTTGATATGGCTTTCTCCATATCTTGATTATAACCTATTGATGTCTCTATATATTTGGAGCAAGATATAAAATTTAGAGTTGATTTTTTAAAGATTTTTTGAAGATGTAATTCGTATTTAGTTTTGTTCTATTTGACATTCTCTGAGTTTCCTATATCTGAAGTTTGATTTTCTGTCACTTCTTTTAGAATATTTTTGGCAGTTATTTTCAAAAATATTTCTTTTGCTCCATTATTTTTCCTCTCTTGTTTTTGGGATTTCAATTATAACTAGGGTGGGTAATCTCATCTCAGTCTTATGCAGGTGCTTTTTCTCAGGGTCTCAGGAATGCAGCCTTCTCACACTTCTGTTCTTTTCCTGGCTGTGTTGCTGAGCTCAGTGATATTCCTCCTTCACCTTCAAGAGTTTTTCCTGTTTTCATACTCCCAGCATCAGGAGCATTCTAAGTGTGGCAGTTTTTGTTGCCTTCCCCTACATATTAAGTGGAATATCTTGGTCTATTTGGACTCTTACAACAAAATAACATCAACTGGGTGACTAAAAAACAACAGATACTTTTTTCACACTTCTTGAGGCTGTAAGATCTCCGGTCAAGATGCTCACACATTCAGTGTTGATGAGAGCCGATTTCATGGTTCCTAGATGGTGCCTTCTTTCTATGCCCTCACATAGTGGAAGGCACACAAGAACTCCATTGAGCTTCTTTTATAAAGGCACTAATCCCATTCGTAAGGGCTCGGCCCCCAAGACCTGGTCACCTCCCAAGTGTTCTGCTCTCCCTGATCTGTATCATATACAGACTGTCTTGGATTCCTTACTGATTGCTTGAGAGATCACAGTGGGTTTGTGCGGAAAAAGTTTTCAAGGTGATGGATCTTTCCCAACTTCTGCAGCTGTCAGCGGTCTCCCAATCTGACCAGCCCCACTTTGTCTTTAGGAATTTATTGATTATTCCAGCTTTACTTGTCATAGTGGTGTCTATTTGCATCAGTCCTATGTAAGTGCATCTGTCCTCTTTCTCCTTGCAGGTGCTTGTTTTCCCTCACATTTTGACTCAGTTCTTGGCAACCTGGTTGCTATAAAAATAAAGTCATGACTTTGAAGTTAGTTTGGTTCTTTCATTGTTGTAAGGTTAGAAGCCCTATTCCATCCCAGCTCTTCAAAACCCAGAATTTGGGGGGGGGGGGGTTGAAATTTTAGGCTTTCTCTATGAATTGTAGTTTTATCTTATTTGAGTTACAATTTGCATTTTCATAATGATTAATGAGACTAAGCTTTTTTTGTGTAGTTGACTGTACCTTTGGATTTTTTTCCCAGATCCCTTTTCATTTATTTTCTTTATGATTTGAGAAAATGTAGTTTACATATTGCAGCTTGATTTTTTACTCAGTTAACGGCATGCTTAATGGAGAGAAAAAATATTAACTATATTTCCCTTTTTTATTACTGCGAGTTTTTCTTTTTTAAGGAAATATTTCATTATGTGCAGAGGCTTTTTCCCCCACCGCCGCGGCTTTTTGTGGCCTTTTACCGCCGCCGCGTTTTTGCCCGTCGTCGCGGCTTTTTGCCCCGGCCGCCTCGGCTTTTTGCTCCCCGCCGCCGCGGCTTTTTACGCCCATCGCCGCAGCTTTTGCCGCCACAGCTTTTTGCCCCCTCCGCCGCGGATTTTTGCCGCAGCCGCCGTGTCTTTTTGCGGCTTTTTGTCCCCGCCGCCGCGGCTTTTTGGCGCCCTGTCTTTTTGCGGCTTTTTTCCCCCGCCGCCGTGGCTTTTTGCCCCCACCGCCGCCGCTTTTCGCGGGTTTTTACACCCACGCTGCCGCGGCTTGTCCCCCACCGCTGCGGCTTTTTGTCCCCGCCGCCGCCGCTTTTCCCGGCTTTTTGCACCCCGCCGCCGCGGCATTTTGTCCCCCGCCGCCGCCCTTTTTCGCCCCCGCTGCCGCCGTTTTTCCCGGCTTTCTGCCCCCCGCCTCCGCGGCTTTTTGTCCCCGCCGCTTCCCCCCCTCCCCCGCCTCCGCGGCTTTTATCCCCGCCGCTTCCCCCCCCCCGCCGCCCGCGGCTTTTTCCCCGCCCCCCCCCCCCCCCCCCCCCCCTTTTCCCCCCCCCCCCCCCCCCCGCCTCCGCGGCTTTTTATCCCCGCCGCTTCCCCCCCCCCCGCCTCCGCGGCTTTTATCCCCCCGCTCCCCCCCCCCCCGCCTCCGCGGCTTTTATCCCCGCCGCCCCCCCCCCCCCGCCTCCGCGGCTTTTTATCCCCGCCGCTCCCCCCCCCCCGCCTCCGCGGCTTTTATCCCCGCCGCTTCCCCCCCCCCCCGCCTCCGCGGCTTTTTATCCCCGCCGCTCCCCCCCCCCCCCCCCCCCCGCCCCCCCCCCCCCGCCTCCGCGGCTTTTTGCCGCCGCCGCCGCTTTTCGCGGGTTTTTGCCCCCCGCCGCCGCGGCTTTTTGCAGTCGCGGCTTTTTGCAGTCGCGGCTTTTTGTCCCCGCCGCCACGGCTCTGAGGGTGGGAGCGGCAGACTGGGCTGCCAGCTCTACCGGCCTCCTGGCTGGAGCAGCGGCAAGGGGCACTCCTGGTCCGGCTCTCCCGGCTCGGGGGTTTCTTGCTAAGGCGCCCGCGCCCCGGGCTCCCTGCCTCGGCTGCCGCGACCTGCATAGAGCGGCGCTGTGCGCCGCGGCGATGGGAGAGAAGAAGGAGGGCGGTGGCGGGGGTGATGCGGCAGCCGCGGAGGGAGGCGCAGGGGCCGCGCGGCCAGCCGGGCGCTGCAGCAGTGCCGGCAGCTCCAGAAGCTCATCGGCATCTCCATCGGCAGCCTGCTCGGGCTGCGCACCAAGTGCGCTGTGTCCAAAGACCTCAGCCAGCAGGAGCTATGGACAGTGGAGGTAAGGGGGTCGGGGACCCGGGCTGGGCTCGAGGAGTGGCCCGGACACCTTCCTCTGGGCCCCAATTCACTCCTGGCCGAGTTTCATTCTTGAGCCCGAGTCGCACCCTTGGAGGCTTCCCCTCTCCTGTACTCACTGATGAGGCAGCCGGAGGACCCGGGACCAGCCCTCACCTTGGGCAGGATTTGTGGGGCGGGTGCGTGGTGGGAACTTGTATGGAGGCTCGAGGGGCCCGTGGGCGGGGTGGGCTGCGCGCGGACATCCCCTTACCCCCCGAATTTCCATCTGGTCCAGCCCTCTCATCTTGTAGGTGAGGAAACCGAAGGCCTGAGGGAGAACTGACTTGCCAGGAACCCATGTTAAGGAGAATTACCAAAGAGTGGTTATTAAAGGAGCACTGAGTTGGGAGTCAGACCTGGAGTCCCATACCCTTGGTTAAGACATTATACCACCTTGAGTCTGGCCTGTTGGCTGAGGGTCAGCCACTCCATCCTCCTCTGATTGTGGGGTCTTGACCTCAAGGGGTTTCCTGCAGGAAGAAGCAAATGGGTTTAAACTAATCCAGGACCATAGTGGGCTCTGTGGTCTTCATGCATGCATCCTTCTCAGCCTTCGTTGGTGCTCGCTGCCCTTTCAAAACCTCCTCTGGCCTTGGCAGCACCGTGTTCTGGCCCCGCCCTGCTCTCTGTTCACATGTCTGTTTCTTTGGCTTCTCTCCCGACGTCTGTCCCGTGGGCTAGGTGTCCTCAGGTTGCCTTGACCAGCTTCTCCCACTGCGCCCGGCTCTCACTGCATGACTCGTCACCCTGGGCATCAATGGCTGTGTATATGTAATGGGTTCCAAAACTCATCTACAGCTGGTCCCTTTACTCTTGCGCTTCCATTCTCTACGACCCTCCATTGGAAAGCTCCCCTTGGGTTCTGCAGGCTCATCTCTCCTATCCCCAACTGCCCTCCTCCTCCATGCTACTTGTTTCCTGTATTAGGAAAAGGGACCGTCCTGCTCCAGACTGGCAGGAATTATAAGTTTGGTGTCTTTGTTGTACTACATCAGGCACAGACCTGCTGCTCATGCCTCCTGGGCAGTGGTGCCCCTTCCCGGGACTGCCTGCCTGTGTCAGCCTCCATTGTCTCTCCTGGCGGTGACCACAGCAGCCTCCTGGGTCCATGCTCATTCTCCACTTTTGTTTACAGGGAGCTCTAGCAGATGGGGTCTCCTTGTCCTCTGGCTTGTCTGCCCCCTTACTTGACGTGGTCTCGTTCCATTCCTTGTGTGCCCGCCTAAGCATGTCTCGCTCTGCTGACAGCTCCCACAGGGTCCAGTTCCTCCTAGTGCAGGCATGCACAAGAGCCTGGTGAGTTAATGAATGAAACATCCAGTTTGCCTCTTCTGTGCAATTCTGAACTGCTGTCGTTTGCTAAAATTCTCTTAACAGGGTCATTTTCATGTTTTCCTCTCGCTCTCTCCTACCCACCCCCCTACTGGCTACTTCCTTCCCTAAGAAACTTCTCCATCTGCACATCCCACTGCCCCACTGCCCCACTGCCCCACTCCTCAGTGCAGGACTGGTGTCTCCTGCACCCCAGTCCCCCAGCACTCATCCTGTGTGACACCCTCCACATTGCGTGGAAATTACCTGTTGACTTTTCAGTTGTCTTACGAGGCTCAGCCTGAGAACAGTGACTTTATCTTTTCCTGTTTGACTCCCTGGCATTTTTATACATTTTCTGGCTCACATGGGTACTTAATAATTGTTGAATGAATGTGTATTAATTCTAACAGTCTTACTGGTTTGTAGAAAAAACAACAAGAAACTATTAGAAATACATTGAAGGCATTACAAAGTTTTTTTTTTTTTTAGTAGGTATTGATTTTAATAGAACGTTAAACGTTCTAGAACTGTGCACATCCAGCTCTAGCAGTAGTTGCTTTCACTGAAGCCGGTTACTCATGGACAAGTTCAGTGTCTGAGGGCAGAACTGCCACGGCAGGGCCATGGAGGAGCGTGGCCACTGTCACCCATTTGGGGGTCTGGCCAGGGTCTTCCTTAGGTCGGATGGGAAGGAGTAACATACAGTTAGGAGGGCTTTGCCACAGTCTGAAGCTCGTGTCTTTAGTAAGTGCGTCATTTTCCTTTAACTCTCATTTTCCTGCATCTGAAATTTATGTGAATTAGTTGTGTTATGCATATTCATATATCATTCAAAAAGGTGATTATATGAATCACTTTATATTGATTAATTTTAAAAGTGGGTCACCCTATGGCAAACGTTTCTACTTGGTAGATTGTAAAAGAGAAACAAATCAGAGCCATGGTTGCTTTTTCCAGCCTGGCCAGGTTTCTGCATCTGTGAGGTAGGCTCTGCCATTCTCCCCGGGGCTCACCCTGCTTCCATCTAATGCCAGCCCTCCACTTACGTGCCTGTCCTGTCTCCCACTCTGCACAGAGTCATCATTCTGAGGGGTCCCCCGGGGCCTTTCTCCTCAGCTGTGCCAGTTTCTGCTCTCCTAGGGGGACTGCATCACAGTTGTCTAAGTGGGAGGAGAGGGTGGCTTGGACCAGGCCAGTTAGGCTCGAGGTGCCCCCAGACATCTACATGGAGATGTCAGATAGGCAGTTCAGGGAAGTGGTCAGGGCCAGAAATGTACATTTGGGGATGACTGTGTGTCTGTGGTATTTCTAGCCATGAGACTGAATTCAGTCATTAGGGAGGAGTGAGATGGGAAGTACCCCTTCCAATATTTGGAGAAATTAGAGGCAGCTGGCCTAGGAGATGGGGACGGAGCAGGCAGCGAGATGGGAGGACAGAGGCCAGGTACCTCAAAAGTCAGGAGAAAGGCAGCTCCCTCCAAGAGCCCTGATTAGGTGGGCTGCTGGTGTGGTCAGTTGAATAAGAGGAAGGCTGAGAGTGACTGTCGCATCTTTCCCCACAGCCGGTGTGAACTGCTGCAAACATTGTCAGGTTATGGGATTCCTCGCTCAGTGCCCTCCCCTGACTTCCCTCCACGGCCCATGGGTGTACACTCCACAGGCCGCCTGTCTGTCCCTGGCCACCTTGCTCTTGTTTTCTGGGACGTCTCACATCCTGGCATGTGCAGGGTGGCTCTGTGCTCACCTCTGCTGGTCAGCTTTCCTTGAGCAGTTTGTAAGGAAAGCAGAAGTCTTCCTGCTGTGCTTGGCATTGGGGCCTGTTCCTTGTGTTACTGCTGTGCTCTGTTGTATTTCAAAACTCCCGATGATTTCAGATAGGGGGCTACTCGATGTGGTCAGCAAGTATAGGATTTGAGTCTGCTAACGTCCACTAAGCCAGCTTTCCTAAGCCAGCTGGAGCCCTGGCCGCCCCTGGGTTGCCCTGGTGACCTAATCATTGTGTACAACAGTGCTTAAAACAAAAATGCTACGTAAACGGTGACTGCTGCCATTTAGAAATAAACAGCTGTGAGGTGCTCAGATTGTGGGGAAATGACCAGACTCCACAGGACCATAATGAAGTGACTCAGGGCTCAGGAAAATAGTGAAGGAAGCCAGAAGAGATGGCAGCAGAGAGAGGGGTGCTGTGGGGAACCATCGCCACAGTTGGCTCTTCCCCTGGGGAAGAGCTTAGGAGAGCTTGGCTCGGAGCACAAGACAGATTTGTTAGTGTCCCCGTGAACGTCTCTAGTGTTACCGGTTGTCTGAACGCTAGGGGTCAGTGGGGTTTCTTCATGAGCTGTTCTGTGGAGATAGTAGTCCTTTCTAAACTCTGTGGAGTTGGGAGTGTCTGCACCTCCTAGCAGAGTGTTGAGCACGGGGCACATTAAAGACCTGGGAGTCACGTTTCCCAAATGCATCTGACTGCAGACATCCCTCGTCCTCCGTCTTTAGTGGGACAGCCGTTGATGTCTTGTGAGACAGTGTGAGGGGCAGAGCAGCAGGGCTAGAAAAGTGGCTGAGGCCAGCCGTGACACATTCGGTGTCCCGTGTGTATGCTGCTCCTGTGCTGTTTGTGTGGGAGGTGGCATATGTTGCAGCCGGAAGTATACAGTAGGCTCTCTGGATCAGATTGTGTGGGTTCAGACTGGTCTCTGCCTCCTGTGGCCTTGAGCATGTCACTTACTTTCTCTGTGCCTCAGTTTCTCATTTGTAATGTGCGGATGGTAGTCCTCATTTGAGGAACTGCAGTGGCAAGATTAAGTAGCATGGTTCATGTCAAGAGTTTGATGCTGCCTGGTCCAAAAATGGATAAAGGCTGATTGCTGCTGCTGCTGTGTCGCCATGGTTACAGTGGTACCACGCCTGCCTGGCTCCCTCTTCTGTAAAGACCCTGGGTGTTCAGCCTCTGCTATCACTTCCTATTTTCCTGTCAGAAAGAGGATGCTGGGCTCCCTCCCTGGGCTGATGCTGGCCGTGCCCATGTGCTGTCTCCGCTGGTGTCACCAGGCACTACATGGTCCTAGCCTGTGCTGGTTTCCCCTCACCCCATTAACACCCTCAGGGCTCCCATGTCTACCTTCTTACTGCTGTTAAGTTAGGACAATCGTCCTAGAGGTCACAGTGGTGGAGGTCACGAAATGATTTCAGTTGTCTGTGTTCACAGAGTAGTCTGAGATGCTACAGTTAGTTGCCTTTGTAAGTACCGAAGACAGTAGAATTATTGAAAAGCCTAGAGCCTTTTCGTGTTGTTAGTTGCTCGTTTAATCAATCAATCAATTATGTTTTTGAGACTTGGTCTCCCTGCGTTGCCCAGGCTTGAGTACAGTGGCACAGTCATAGTTCACTGCAGCCTGAACTCCTTCCTTTGGGTCTTGTGTGTGGCACTCACCTGGTCATCCCCTTCCTGTCTTAGATAACATCCCTGAGGACCTCAGAGACCCTTTCTACGTTGACCAGTATGAGCAGGAGCACATTAAACCGCCTGTTATCAAGCTTCTCCTGTCCAGCAAGCTGTACTGCCGTGTCTGCAGCCTCATCCTGAAAGGGGACCAGGTGGCCGCCTTACAGGGACACCAGTCTGTCATCCAGGCCCTGTCCCGGAAAGGGATCTATGTGATGGAGAGTGATGACACCCCTGTGACAGAGTCCGACCTCAGTCGCGTACCCATAAAAATGGTGAGTGGTCTGCGGTGGCCACCCCCAGGGGCCATCCTCTGGAGCCGCGGGCTCTCGTGTGGTGCACCTGGTGCATGGGTGTGTGAACACGGTGTGCAGCGAGGTGGTGGAGACCCGTGCTTTTGCACACTGGTGTTCCTTAGGAACTGCATATCTTTTAAAGCACATGACTGTTGTGGAGAATGGGGAAAAGAGAGCTTTCGTTGAGCTCTTTTTCTCATGGGAATCTCTGTGAATGCTGAGATTGGAGTGAGGCCTGGTTAATAAAAATACTTGAGCAGACTTTTTAGATGAGAACTGTAATTGTTGCACCCATTCTGTAGGTTGTTTCATGCAACTTGTGCTAAAATAACAGTCTGCCTTTTTTCCCCCAAGCATCCCACCCCCATCTTTCTCTGAGGCTTGCTGCTGGTGTGCCTTTTCCAGAGGTTCTGGTCAGGGCCATTCCGGCGCCTCTTGCATCTGCCTTGTTTGGTTCCCATGGCGTTCCGGTGAGACGCGGGCCGCGCGGGGCTGAAGAGAGTGTTACTCCTGTAAGGAAGCTGCACTAAGGCTGGTGCGCGTAGCGGTAGAGCTCTGACTAGGAGCCAAGCCCTTTGGTGGCAGTTGGCCTGGCAGGTCTCCTGTCTGCCTTCCCACAAACACGACGTGGATCGCACTGCCTTTCCTGGGAGTCCCACAGGCTGTTGAGAAATAAAGAAAAACAGTGCCTGTGGCCACAGGCTGGCCTGCCTGCCTGAGAACGGACTCCTGGTTCCTAAACGGTCTTGAGCTTTGGCCAGAAATGCCAGGCTTGAAATAGTAGAATGGTTGAGGGGAGGCAAGGTCTCAAAATTCTGAGTAATCTCTTCAGCAGAAAGGGCGAGGACTGAAGAAATTAGGCCAGGATTCTTGAGTATGAGCAGGTTCCCTGCATCAGACCTGGTAAGAGGGGCTGGGTTTGAGGGATTATAGCTGCTGGCCTGTCTGTCCTAGAGTTGGCCCACATGGCGATGGTGGGCGCCCTGATGATGGCACTACACTGTGGAGATGATAGCATCAAAGAAGGTGGTGGCCAGTTGGTCCAAGCGCTTCTCAAACGTTTTCAGTTCCTTGAAAGAACTTCCGTACGACCTTCATAAGGACGCTGTGGTGTTTTCTGGATCAAACAGGTGAGTGCCCTGCCTAGATGTGGTGTGTGACTACCTGCTCCTTGTGGCCGGTTTCCTTTTCACTTGAGAAGCAGCACACTCGTCCTGTCATGCTGAGACCAGCCCTTCATTTGGGATGAGTCATATTTTGTGTCCAGAAATGTGTCTGCTGTAGTTAAAAAGAAGCAAAGCAAGCAGGCGTTTCTCCCGCAGGCTGAGAGTAGAGGGTGATGAATTTATATGTGAAAACGCAGCACATGTTGGTGCTTTAAGTGCTTTAAAAAAATTTTTTTTGAGACAGGGTCTCACTCTGTCCCCCAGGCTGGAGTACAGTGGCATGATCATGGCTCACTGCAGCCTTGATCTCCCAGGCTCCAAGTGATCCTCCTGCCTCAGCCTCCTGAGTAGCTGGGATCACAGGCAGGTGCTACCATGCTTGGCTAATTTATTTTTATTTTTATTAGAGAGGGATTATCACTGTGTTGCCCAGGCTGGACTCGAACTCCCGGGCTCAAACAGTCCTCCCTCCTTGACCTCCTAAAGTGCTGGGATTACAGGAATGAGCCACCACACCTGGCCAGT
>NW_022096074.1:0-35235 GCF_006542625.1 Nomascus leucogenys
TCGATCTCCTGACCTCGTGATCCGCCCGCCTCGGCCTCCCAAAGTGCTGGGATTACAAGCGTGAGCCACCGCGCCCGGCATATAAAGCTTATCTTTAAAAATAAAATGTTGGCCCCCATATGTGTGGGTTTCTTTCCTTCAATACTGTATTTCATTTTATTTTCTTAAGAGATGGAGTCTTGCTCTTTCACCAGGCTGGAGTGCAGTGGCTTGATCATACCTCACTAAAACCTCAAACTCCTGGGCTCAAGCAATCCTCCTTTCTCAGTTTCCTAGGTACCTGGGATTACAGTGAATAATACTGTATTTTCTATCCACCTTTGCTTGCTGATGTGAAATCTACAGATAGAAAGGGCTGACTATATGTATATTTAAAAAAATTGTGACCCGGGCGTGGTGGCTCACTCCTGTAATCCCAGCATTTTGGGAGGCCGAGGCAGGCGGATCACCTGAGGTCGAGAGTTTGAGACCAGCCTGACCAAAATGGAGAAACCCCGTTTCTACTAAAAATACAAAAAATAGCCAGGCGTGGTGGCACATGCCTGTAATCCAGCTACTCAGGAGCCGAGGGCAGGAGAATCTACTGTGACCCAGAGGCGAGATTGTGGTGAGCTAGGATCTGCCTCATTGCAGTCTAACCTGGGCAACAAAGGGAAACTCCGTCTCAAAAACAACACAAACAGCAAAATTGTTCTTAATAGACCGTACAATTCAGATCAGTGTTCTTCAAGCATGAAAGGCATATTTTAAATTTCTATAATATGCAAATTTAAAACAGTAACATACATAGCTACCATATTTTTAATCTTTTATAAATTCTATCTGCTGAGGCCTATGAAAGCACTAGAAACAGCTGCATGGGCCATGGGAAACATGTAGTGGATTTTTATTATACATTGGAATAATAATTAACAGATAAACTCAGATATAAAATATAGGCCTACTGTTCTTCACCTTAATATCCCTAGTAATGTACTCACAAAGTATATTATCAACATTAAATAAGATGTACTTACTAATGTTTAGTAAGATGCTGGGCAAATTATAATATTTGCCAAGTGATAACTACAATATTTCTTATTTTTTAAGCTTAAACCTATTAGGAAACACAAACATAGTGTTATTTCAGTCTTTCTACAATATCTGGATGCCTGCTATGAATCAAACACCCCTACTTTCCAGAACTTACATTCCAAAAGGTCGTAATGGGATTGCTATTGCAATAGGAATGATTCAATCTAATTGGAAGTGTATCAGCAAGCTCTGAGTAGCTAAACAATGAGTCACTGATTCAATATACCAATTCTGGTCACGATGTAATTACTAATGAGAACAATTATTACACTAAGAAAGTGTTATATATTCACTACTTTATGTTTACTTTTTTATAATTTAGTTTTACTAGCAGTTAGCATTTAGAACTGGCCGATCACTTCCCTATGTGCCAATACTGTTTTGAATGTTTATACAATACATGATTTTTAATCTTCAGAGCAATTCTGCAAGTTGGGCAGGGTAATAGCCCTATTCATGATGAGATACAAAGGGTCTGGAGTATAAAATAACTTGCCTAAATTCACACTAGATAGTTTTTTAGGATGGAAATGGGAGCTCCATATTGTTCTTTCAACTGCACTTGTTGACAAAAGAAAATAGGAATAACCTAAATAAAGAAAACACCCTATAATTTGGATTTCAGCTGTATTCACGTTTATGAATTTAGCATCGTGAACTCAGATTTTGTAATAGTGTATGAAAATGAAACACAGAATACCTGTTAACAGCTCCCATAAACAGATGAGACAATCAAATGAAACATAATTTCAATAAAATGCTACGGGTTTCTGAATCAAATTCACAAGGCATTCCTACAAATAAAAAATTGATGTGTAAATACATGCACAGGCACCACACAGTTCTCTTTCCCTGTATCATGTTTAACACCCCGTATCCTTTGATACAGGGGAAAGAAGTCATACAAGAAAGCAGGATGAAGATATGTCTCTTTCTTAGATTTCAAAGTTTTTGTTGAGAAATTCAACATTCAGCTTAATTTACTTAGTGAGAGGTTACTACCATTATGTGCAACTCACTACTCAGGTGTTTCAAGAATTGTAAACATTATATAGAGACACAGATTGATCCTTACTATCATTTGGGGAAAATGAACAAATATAGAAATACTCAAGGAAGAAAAAGTGTGTCCTAAACAAGCCATAATTAAAATGATGAGGCATTTTGTCAGGGAGTGAAAATGTCATTTTTCTTTTAAAGATAGAAAATCAGCTTCATGGAATATGCCATGTTTGAAATCTGCTTAAATTTCATGCTCATTGTTGATTTTTACCCACATAAAAAATTAGAAAGAATTGTAAACAATAAGGAAACAATTCTCCCAATATTTCCCTGAAGACAACATAATTATTATACTAATTGATTAACTCCCTTTAAGTTTTTCCTGTATTTGTCAAATAAAATTAATAAAATTACATTTACAATTTTACGTCTTTTCTGCTTGCTTCATATTTTGTCATAAGTATATTGTATTTCTAATAATCGATTTTTTTGGGGGGGGATGGAATCTCACTATGTTGCTCAGGCTGGAGTGCAGTGGCCAGATCTTAGCTAAAATATTTTCATTTCCTGGGGAATGATATAAAATATTAATAGTATGAGAAAATACACTGTCACTATGGTACGCAATAATTATTGCATGAGATAAACACAGCATTTCACAGAAAGATAAAGTCTTTGAGTGTTCACAAAGAGATTCTCAGATTATTTGAATGATAAAAAATGTAATAAACTTAGAGTTGACCCTTGAACAACGTGATGGTTGGGATGCCGAGATGGCATGAAGTCAGAAATCAGCATTACCGTTTGACTTCCTCAAAACTTAGCTATCAATAGCCTACTGTTGACTAGAAGCCTTACTGATAATGTTAACAGTTGATTAATGCATATTTTATATGTTATATGTATACTGTATTTTACAATAAAGATAGCTAAAGGAAAGAATGTTATCAAGAAAATCAAAAGAAAATATATTTGCTATCACTAACGGAATAGGAAATATAATTAGTGGAAGTGGATCATTATAGGGTTTTCATCCTCATCATCCTCATGTTGATTAAGCTGAGAAGGAGGAGAAAGAGAAGGGATTGGTCTTGTTGTCTCAAGGGTGGCAGAAGCGGAAGAAACTCCAATTATAAATGACTCACTTAGTTCCAGTGTTATTCAAGGATCAACAGCATGTGTAAGTCAAAAGTTTTAAACTATATTCTCTTTCATTTTCTAAATAAAATTAAAGTACTTTAACGAAAAAAATTAATGGGAAAATTCCTGAGAATTTCAGGCAGGTAAATTGGGGCAGTGGTGTTGGAAACTACATACAAGATAAACCATCATACTATTGGAATTCCGTAGAGTTCACATATGTAATTTACACATATATCATGAGAGAGGCAGTGCTTAGAGATGTAGCAGAAAAGGTAGCATAGGGTAGTTCAAGATGGGGCCTAAATGCACAGCTGAAGAATCTGTATTGATTATTTATTGATTCGGACATAAAATGAATACTGCTAAGAGAAGAGATGAAATGAAAGTACATAATATTCTGAAAGGAGTACAGATTTCCTGATGGAAAAGTAAAAACAAGCAATATATTTTTTTTGAGATGGAGTCTCGCTCTGTCGCCCAGGCTGGAGTGCAGTGGCACGATCTCGGCTAACTGCAAGCTTCATCTCCCAGGTTCACGCCATTTTCCTGTCTCAGCCTCCCAAGTAGCTGGGACTACAGGCGCCCGCCACCATGCCAGGCTAATTTTTTATATTTTTTTTAGTAGAGGCGGGTTTTCACCATGTTAGCCAGGAGGATGGTCTCGACCTCTCCTGACCTCGTGATCCGCCCACCTGGGCCTCCCAAAGTGCTAGGTTTACAGGCGTGAGGCACCACACCCGGCCAAAAACAAACCATATTAAAGACACTTCTAAGCACTAAGAAAGAAATCAAATGCTTCTGTGTGAAAGACAGAGAGAGATATCATCAGCTTAATTATTCATAGTATAAGTCATCCTGTTTCTTTAAAGTTGATATCTTTAAGGATATTACTTACAATACTTTTTTCTTCAAAATATCAACTGCCTACTGTGTCTTAATAAGTATTCTAAGCCAATGCAGAAATGAACAAAAGAGACAAATTTTCTTGCACCTAAAGAGCTAATGAAGTTGTAGGGTGAGAAACACAAGTCAACAAGTCAAAATATACATTCAAAAAGTAAAGCTTGCCCAGTGGCTCTAGCTTGTAATACAACGGTGTTCTTAGATTAAATTCTTACATTACAATACGAATTAATCGGTTGGGTGTGGTGGCGCACGCCTGTAATCCCAGCACTTTTGTAGGCCGAGGTGGGCGGATCACTTGAGGTCTGGCATTCCAGACAAGTCAGGCCAACATGGTGAAACCCTCTCTCTACTAAAAATGAAAATATATATATATATATAGCCAGCGACAGAGCCAGACTCCTTTAAAAATAAATAAATAAATAAGTAAATAAACATAAAACTTCTGTTTTGAAGAAACTTAATCATCTATGTTAACACCACTTACGCCCTGTGAAATGCAATCAATTGGAAGAAAGGGGTGTGGTCTTCATAGATTTATAAACGGACACTTCAGGAGCCAAGCTCATTATTCTCCAGAGCCCACAGAGTAGCTTTGCAACTGGCCTTAGAGACTTCCAAAAGCTACCAGCACTGCACTGTGAGACTCTCTTCCTGAGCTGAATTCATCCTATTCGACAGCAGCTTTGGTGAGACATAGATATATTTCTGAGGTAAGTATACAATTTCCAGAGTAGGAGCTACTGTTAGGTTACAAACCAAAACAAAATTTGGGGACTTTAATTTATCTGCAAACTTGATTATTTTTAGATGAAAATGATCTCATTTTCTGAGTTTTAAAAACGGCTCCATTTCTTTTTTAAAATTAATTTAAACATAATCCATAAGTTTAAGGATTAAACATGGGCCACCATGTCCAGCTATTTATTTATTTATTTGTTTGTTTATTTATTTTGAGATGGAGTCATGCTCTATTGCCAGGCTGGAGTGCAGCAGCTCTCTTGGCTCACTGCAACCTCCGCCTTCCAGATTCAAATGACTCTTCAGCTTCAGCCTCGAGTAGCTGGAAATATAGGCGCCCGCCACCACCCAGCTAATTTTTGTATTTTTTTAGTAGAGACGGGGTTTCGTTATGTTGGCCAGGACTGTCTCCATCTCTTGATCTTGTGGTCCGTCTGCCTCGGCCTCTGAAAGTGTTGGGATTACAGGCGTGAGCCACCACGCGCGGCCTATTTTTTTTAATTTATAGATGTATTTTTAGAGACGGGATTATCTAGACATTTTGCCGTGTCTCCAGTCTAGAGCTCCTGAGCTCAAAAAACCTGCCTGACTTGGCCTCCCAAAATGCTGGGATTACAGGCTTAAGTCACCTTGCCTGGCCTAGGTTTTTATTTTTATTTCTATTTTAGCAAAACATACATTTAAAATGCTGACTTACTGTCTAGTGCCTAGTTTTTGTTTTTGTTTTTGTTTTTTGGAGACAGAGTCTTGCTCTGCTGTCCAGGCTGGAGTGCAGTGGTGCCATCTAGGCTCACTGCAAGCTCCACCTCCCGGGTTCACGCAATTCTCTCACCTCAGCCTCCTGAGTAACTGGGACTACAGGTGCCCACCAATAAGCCAGGCTAATTTTTTGTAGTTTTTAGTAGATACGGGGTTTCACCATGTCAGCCTGGATGGTCTCCATCTCCTGACCAAATGATCTGCCCGCCTCGGCTGCCTCGGCCTCCCAAAGGGTTTGCATTACGAGCATGAGCCACCGTGCCCAGCCTTGGTGGTCAGAACAATGCTGGATTAATTGAATTTTTTTTTAAAAAGTAACTAAATATTGACTCCTACCTCAAAACACACACAGTCATTTCCAAATAGATTCAAGTCCTGAAGGTAAGGGGAACATGATACAATATTCTCATAAGGATTTCTTAACCAGGACAAAAATTAACAATTAAAAAAATTTAGTTTATATTAATGACGACTTCTGTGTTTCAAAAAACATGATATGAGACCTGAAATGCAAACCATTAGTGGAGAAAGATATTCACCCGATCATATATAAAATAAAATACAATACATGTGCATGATGAATACTTAAAATGTATTTTAAGTATTTTTCCAGATTCTTCCAGATTGGCATAGAATAAACTTGGATGGCAGAGTCAATGATGAGATTAGCTGTGGAAATGGGAAACCGTTTTTTGGAGGACAGTAGTGTCTGGTCAGGACCAGAAATGTCCATTTTTGACCTGGAAGCAGCAGACACCCAAGGCTTAGGGTAGATGTGGGGGCTCCATACCATTCCCAGTGCCAACTTCCCATGGCGGAAACAGGAAGGAATGTCTGGCAACCCGCCAAGGGTCAGATGCCACATCAGCCCGAGCAGAAGCTGCCCGACACTGGCTGTTCCAATGACAATTAGACATTCTTGGGAAGGTGGAGCCATTTGTGAGAGCTCAGGATGGGTGTCCAGGAAATGCCACTTAAAGGCGACTGAGGCCTCTCAAAATCCCTGTGTTAGAGCTGCAGCTCTCCATGTGGGCTGCAGTGCAGTCATCTGTGGAGCTTTAAGACAGGCCCAGGACTCAGCTCCCGGGACCAGTGCCTTCAGAACTTTCACAGCAGGGACAGTCGGTTTGGAAAGGCATGCCTGGGAGACCATGTGAGGCTGCCTGGCTGGGTCCTGGCTGACAGGTGAGCGTGGAGCTCCTGGTGACTTGGTAATGCTGTGAATTATGTATGTGCGGCAGGAAGGTGCCACAATGCCAAGGCCCCAAGTCTGGGAAATACCATGAGGTCCGCATGAGTTTGAACTAAACACCAAGTGCAGTCCTCAAAGGAAAAATAAAAGAAATAGCCACATAAGGGACTCTTTGGAACTGAGTCTGGAAGAGAGGGCTGCCTGGTCCACTCCAGGACAATTTGCCTAAATAAGTTTCCTTCCCATTGCATTCTCTTTGCTTGTTCTAAACATCACTCCCCCCATTCCTGTAATTTGCATCATTCTGGGCTCCTTACTCTTAGTTGCATCCTTTTTTTACATTTTAAGGATGTCTGGATTCGATTTACTGAAGAGTATGTATGGCTTAATTTTGTGTTTCTGGTAATCATTTATTACATTTCCCCAGTTTTATCGAATGACACCTTTTCCTCATATCTATTTTTAATATGTTAAAGATTTTGTATCCAGTTAATCTAAAACTCCTTGATTAAAATGAATTTAATTCTAGCAATACATACATGCTTATCTCTGCATTGTTTTATAATTTGACGATAAATGTTTTTTCCCAATATATGACTGTATGGATAATACTTTTTAAAAAGATACAATAAAATATGATATCTCTTTCTCACTTGATCATGTGGCTAAACGAGTCAATCCCTCCATCAAATAGAAATACCCGGCATCCCTTAACCTAACTAATAAAACATCCAGTGTGCACGTGCACCCACAATGAGAAGAAAAGACCAAAGCAAACAGCCAAAAAGGAGAGAATCCCATGATTTCTGTGTAAACTCCTACAGGTATCATAAATATTTATTGTTAGAAACAGTATTTTAAATAAAAGGTCTTCAGGCAAGTGTATTAAAACTGCCTTGGATACGAGGGGTCCTATCACTTGTAAAACTTGGCAAATTGGATAATAATTAAAAATACAAAATTACACAGAAAATACCCCTTAATAAGTTGAGTTTTTTAAATTGAGACAGAGTTTGGCTCTTGTTGCCCAGGCCGGAGTGCAATGGCACGATCTTGGCTCCCTGCCACCTCTGCCTCTGGGTTCAAGCAATTCTCCTGTCTCAGCCTCCCGAGTAGCTGGGATTACAGGCATGTGCCACCACACTCGGCTAATTTTGTATTTTTAGTAGAGATGCGGTTTCTCCATGTTGGTCAGGCTACTCTCAGACTCCCAACCTCAGGTGATCCGCCCGCCTCGGCCTCCCAAAGTGCTGGGATTATAGGCGTGAGCCACCGCGCCCGGCCTAATAAGTTGATCTTTAAACAAATCTTAATTGAGGTTCTCTAATGGGAGCCTTTAAGGCAACATGCCTGCTAGGTGTACTGATCCCTAGGGTGGCTGGTGTCAGGCGAATCCATGTGGCTCCCCCAGCCCCTTCCTGGGAGCATCCTAGAAAGACAGTGTGGAAAAGCGTGCGGCCCGGTGGTCCCGGGAGCGGCCATGGTGCCCAGCCCCGCGGCCTCACTCTGCCCTCAAACCCCGTGTCAAGCACCCGCGGACTCTCATGTCCTCTTCTTCCAGGGCGGCGGGTGCTTCTCCTGCACTTCTTCTCGGCCTCCTCAGCCTCTGGTTTCTCCTGCTTGGCCTCCTTGTAAGGCCACTTGGGTATCCGCAGGTGGCCACTGTCCTTGGTGCTGCCCTTCCGCGCTGGCCTCGCGGGCTGGAAGGTGGGCGCCGGCGCCTTGCTGAGGGGACCCGGGGCACCACCAAGCCCAGCCGCAAGCTGCTCCGCTGCAAGCGCTGCAGGGGCAGGAGTCTGGCCTTCCGCCCGGCGGGGTAGGCGGAGCCCCAGGACCCCGGCAGCGGGGCAGGTGGGAGGCCGGCTCTTGGGGAGCCCTCCCTGGAGCCCACGGCCACTGGGCAGTGCCGCTTGTGCTGCTCTGCGCCCTCCGCTTCGCCCGCCTCCTGCGCCTGCCTCCCCACCCCCCGCCGTGCTGCCAGAATTTCCTGAGCCGCCAGGATTTCCAGCACCGCCAGCCGCCTCTTCCCCACGCACAGGGAGCTCTCGGGGCACACGGTCTGGCACGCGAGGGCCACGGCGGCGCTGTTAGAGGCTCGTGGTCATCTTGACCATGTGATCCAGGGCGCCCAGGTCCTCCGGACCACGCAGGAGCACGGCGTCAGCGCGGACAGCTGGCAGTCCCTGAGCCTCTGCAGGCAGTTCTTCGAGCTGTCGGGCTTCAGCGCCCTCTCGTGGAGCGGAGGCAGCTCAAGCTGGTACTTTTCCCCCAACTAATGAAACTGTTTTAGCTCGGCAGGAAACCCAAATGAGGAATGCTATCTATCAGAATAGACTGGCCTTGGGTTACTTGCTAGCAGCTGAAGGAGGAGTTTGTGGAGAATTTAACTTAACCAATTGCTGCCTACAAATAGATGATCAAGGACAGGTGATTGAAAACATAGGGACATGACAAAGGTGGCACATGTGCCTGTACAGGTTTGGCACGAGTTTAATCCTGAGTCTTTATTTGGAAAATGGTTTCCAGCTATAGGAGGATTTAAAACTCTCATTGTAGGTGTATTGCTAGTGAAAGGTACTTCCTTGCTGCTCCCCTGTGTGTTACCCTTGCTTTTTCAAATGATAAAAGGTTTTGTTGCTACTTTGGTTCATCAGAAAACTTCAGCACATGTGTATTATATGAATCACTATCGCTCAATCTCACAAAGAGACTCAGAAAGTGAGGATGAGAGTGAGAACTCCCACTAAAAAGTGAAAATTCTCAAAAGGGGGAAATATGGTATGAGATCACCAGTTGTCCTGTTGTCCTTCCCAGTTTCTCCCCAACCTCCCCTTTTCCCTAGTTTATAAGACAGGAGAAAATGGAGAAAGCAAAAAGTTGGAAAGAAACAGAAGTACGATAAATAGCTAGACAACCTTGGAGCCACCACTTGGCCCTGGTGGTTGAAATAATAATATTAACCCTGACCAAAACTACTGGTGTTATCTGTAAATTCCAGACATTGTATGAGAAAGCACTGTAAAACTTTTTGTTCTGTTAGCTGATGTATGTAGCCCCCAGTCACATTCCTCACACTTACTTGATCTATTGACTTTTTCACATAGACCCCTTAGAGTTGTAAGCCCTTAAAAGGGCTGGGAATTTCTTTTTCGGGGAGCTCGGCTCTTAAGACACGAGTCTGCTGACGCTCCCGGCCGAATAAAAAAACCTCTTCCCTCTTTAATCTGGTGTCTGAGCAGTTTTGTCTGTGACTCGTCCTGCTAAATAAGACTGAGGAGAGAAGCCATTTCTCTTACTGTCTCCTGTCTCTGAAGAGGAGGAGGAAGTAAAAGTTGAAAACAGGAATGCAGTGGCAAGACCAGCTGGTGCCACTGATGACCCGGCCTGAGGTTAAAAGATTAACCCCCCCTCCAACTCTAACCACATGTGCTCTCAGTCCATCACGACCCTTTCTCGTGGAACCCCTTAGAGTTGTAAGCCCTAAAAGGGCCAGGAACTCTGTCTCCGGGAAGCTCAGCTGTGAAGACGCGAGTCTGTCGACACTGCCGAATTGTCCTGTTATAGGACAAGGGAACTATGAGCAAAATAATTATAAAAGCGTGGTCAAGGAAAGTAAGTAGCTCTTCTATAATAGGGGAAGTAGCATCTTGAAGGCCTAATAGAACTGGATGAGCCATTAAGGCATACAAGATCTAACCTATAATTTAACTTTGACAAAGTTATGTAATGATTTTACAATATCTTATGGAGAAAGTATAGAGGTTATGGGACTGGCTTGAAACTAGTTTTTGGAGGCGTGATTCCTTCCTTTTTTGTCTGGAGTTTAACGTAGATTTGTTCTTCGAATGTGTGATCCATGTGGTATACAGCCGTAAATTCATTCTAAATTAGATGATTATTCAGTTGTTAGAACTTTTGGAGCAAAGATTTCTCGGATTATAAAGATTGTTAATATAACTGCTGTTATTGAAATAAATGAGCCTACAGATGACAGAATATTTCATTTGGTGTACGCATCAGGGTAATCGGACTAACATCGAGGTATACCAGATAGGCCAAGGAAGTGCTGTGGGAAAAAGGTTAGATTTGTACCTATAAATACAATGGTGAAGTGGATTTTAGCATAGGCTTGATTAAGTCTGTAACCCGAAAATAAGGAGAATCAGTGGACAAAGCCTCCTATGATGCCGAATATTGCTCCTCTTGATAGGACCTAGTGGAAATGGGCTACAAAGTAATATGTATCATGTAAGACAATATCTAGTGATGAATTAGCTAGCACAATGCTGGTTAGACCTCCTACTGTGAAAAAGAAAATGAATCCTAGGCTCAGAGTATTGTGGGCAATCATATGATGTTACCGCCGTGCAGTGTAGCTAATCAGCTAAACACTTTAACGCCAGTAGAGATAGCAATAATTACAGTGGCAGAGGAGAAACATGCTTGTGTGTTTACGTCTATTCCTACTGTAAATATGTGATGGGCCCATACAAGAAACTCTAGGAAGCTAATTGATATTATGTCTCATACTATGCCCATATACCCAAAGGGCTCCTTTTTTGTCCAGAGTAATACGTTACGATATGGAAGATTATCCTGAAGCCTGGTAGGATAAGGATATAGACTTCAGGGTGACCAAAGAATCAGAATAAATGTTGATATAAGAGAGGGCCACCCCTGCCAGCGGGGTCCAAAAAAATAGGGTTAAGGTTAAGGTCAGTTAATAGTATGGTAATGCCGGCAGCTAGGACTGGGAGAGAAAGGAGGGGAAGGACTGCCATAATGAGAACTCATCAGACGAAGAGGGGTTTTTGATACGGGGATATGGCTGGGGGTTTTATGTTAATAATTGTGGTAATACAGGGAATGGCCCCTCGAATAGAAGAAACACCTACTTGCCAAGTGGAGAGAAAAGATAGTAAGATCCACAGAGGCCCCTGCATGTGTCAGGCTTCCTGCTAAAGGGGGATAAACTGTTCAGCCGGTTCCAGCACCTGCTTCTGCTGTTGCGGATGCAAGTAGGAGTAGGAAGGAGGGTGGGAGAAGTCGGAAGCTTATATTATTTATCCGGGGAAATGCCATATCGGGTGCACTAACTGTCAGAGGGATTAGTCAGTTGCCGAAGCCTCCAATTATAATTGGTATAACTATAAAGAAGATTATAATGAATGCTTGGGCAGTAGCAATAACATTATGGATCTGATCGTCTCCTAGCAGAGTTCCTGGTTGGCCTAATTCTGCTTGAATTAGAAGGCTTAAGGCAGTGCCCACTATCGCTACTCATGCACCGAATAGTAGATACCATGTTCCGGTATCTTTGTGGTTAGTTGGAAACAATCAACGATTGATTAATGTAAGTTGGGCCAGGCGGGGAGGTGGGGGGGGGGGGCGGTTGTAAAATGGCTGAATAAGCATTAGACTGTAAATCTAAAGACACAGGTTTTACCAGCCCTGAGGTGATTTCTCATGTTGAATTGCAAAATCAAACGAGCAGCTTCAATCCTGTGTGGGATTCTCCCACCTTTTTTCCGCCAATGGGAGAAGTAGATTGAAGCCAGTTGATTAAGGTGTTTGGCTGTTAAATAAGTTTTCGTGGGTTTGAATTCTACCAGTCTAGTAAGGGCTTAGCTTTGCGTTCAATTGATGCAGAATAGAGTCTTGCAGTCCTTAGGTCTGTTACAGAAATTAAGTGTCATTTACTTACTAAGGGCTTTGAAGGCTCTTGCTCTTATTTAACGTAAATTTCTAAATCATATTTAGTATTAATGGAGAGATGGGTAAGAGGAGGACGACAAAATGGTAAGTGGGGGGAGGAGTAGTATGGGTTTTGCTTTTTTGAACTCTCATTTTATTTTCATGTTATTCAATGTGGGGAATATTGTCACTGAGATGGAATAAATTAGGCATATATAAAAGCATAAGTTGAGTAGACTTATAATAGCAATAATTGTTGGGGCAATAAGACTATTGTTTTTTTGTAAATTCTTGAATAATTAGTCATTTAGGCCGAAAACCTATTAATGGAGGTAAACCTGCTAGGGATAGTAGAATTGTGGGATTATGGGTGTTAATCATGTCAATTTCTTTCAGGCATGAGACAGTGACAGGGTCGTGGTGCTGATATTCAGGTGGAGTGCTAGAAATGCGGTAATTGTTAAAGTAAATAATCAGGTTTAGAATACTAATGTTTGGATTATAAATTAACACTGCTATTATTCAAGCTATGTGAGTAATTGAGGAGTAGGCTAGAATTTCTCAGAGTTGTGTTTAAGTCCTCCACAACTGCCCACAATAATGGATAGGATTGTGATAGATAGTAGGATGTTCGTGTTTATTGATGGAGAAATTTGAAACATAATTGAGATAGGGTCTAGTTTTTGTTATATGAGAAGTATACCAGACATTAGGGAGGTTCCTTGAGTTACCTCTGGGACTAAAAAGTGAAAGGAGCCGTTCCTAGTTTTATTACTAGGGCCATTATCATTATTAAGGATGAAAATTGATTAATAGTGTTTATTATTGTTCATTGCCCAGAGAACAGGTTATTGAAGAGAATACCTATTATGAGAACTGTAGATGCGATTGCTTGTGTAAGGAAATATTTGGTGGCTGCTTCTGTAGAGCTAGGATTTACTTTTTTAAAATTAAAATCAGGGTAAGAGCTAACATATTTATTTATTTTTTTTATTATTATACTTTAGGTTTTAGGGTACATGTGCACAATGTGCAGGTTTGTTACATATGTATCTATGTGCCATGTTGTTTTGCTGCACCCATTAACTCGTCATTTAGCATTAGGTATATCTCCTAATGCTGTCCCTCCCCCCTCCCCAACCCCACAACAGTCCCCGGAGTGTGATGTTCCCCTTCTTGTGTCCATGAGTTCTCATTGTTCAATTCCCACCTGTGAGTGAGAACAAGCGGTGTTTGGTTTTTTGTCCTTGCAATAGTTTACTGAGAATGATGTTTTCCAGTTTCATCCATGTCCCTACAAAGGACATGAACTCATCATTTTTTATGGCTGCATAGTATTCCATGGTGTATATGTGCCACATTTTCTTAATCCAGTCTATCGTTGTTGGACATTTGGGTTGGTTCCAAGTCTTTGCTATTGTGAATAGTGCCACAATAAACATATGTGTGCATGTGTCTTTATAGCAGCATGATTTATAGTCCTTTGGGTATATACCCAGTAATGGGATGGCTGGGTCAAATGGTATTTCTAGTTCTAGATCCCTGAGGAATTGCCACACTGACTTCCACAATGGTTGAACTAGTTTCTGCACAGCAAAAGAAACTACCATCAGAGTGAACAGGCAACCTACAGAATGGGAGAAAATTTTTGCAACCTACTCATCTGACAAAGGGCTAATATCCAGAATCTACAATGAACTCAAACAAATTTACAAGAAAAAAAACAAACAACCCCATCAAAAAGTTGGTAAAGGACATGAACAGACACTTCTCAAAAGAAGACATTTATGCAGCCAAAAAACACATGAAGAAATGCTCATCATCACTGGCCATCAGAGAAATGCAAATCAAAACCACAGTGAGATACCATCTCACACCAGTTAGAATGGCCATCATTAAAAAGTCAGGAAACAACAGGTGCTGGAGAGGATGTGGAGAAATAGGAACACTTTTACACTGTTGGTGGGACTGTAAACTAACATATTGATTTCTAAGCATGTTCACATGACAAATCAGTGAGCCTAGCATTGTGATAAGAGTTCCTGTGAAAATAGTGGTTCTTGGGTAGGTAGAACCACAAGAGGTGCTAGTCTTACTTTCTGCTCTATTCCTTAAAGTTTTTACACCCAACACTCATTAGTTCATAACCTGGAATCCAATGGAGGGAAAAGGCTCATAAGATCATGAGCCCCTTTAGAATATCTATGGTTAGATTGGCAGGGGCTAGGAAATAAGATGGGAACTCTACTTTGCATTACTCATTTAACTATTCTGTGCTATGAAACATAAATGTTAAATTGAAAACAAACATTTGGCAATAGGTTGTGTAAGAAAGTGATACTAAGCCAGATATGGGAAGAGCAAAGGACATTAATCTTCTACCTACCGAATTTAGAGATTAACATAGAAGAAAATGTTCTGTTAACTCTGCTATGAAAACGTTTTGAGGCTGGAAATGGTGGCTTACAGCTGTAATCCCATTGCCTTGGGAGGTATAGGCAGGAAGATGTTTTGAGTCTAGCAGTTGGAGAACAGCCTGGGCGGCATAGGAAGGCTAGGTCTCTACAAAAAATTTTTTAAAAATAACCCAGAATGGTAGTGCCTGACAGTAGTTCTTTCTACTCAGGAGGCAGAGATGGAGGATGGCTTGACCCCAGGAGGTTGAGGCTGTTGTGATCTAGGAACCACCCACTACACTATAGCCTGGGTGACACAGTCAGACCCTGCCTTTAAGAAAATAAATAAGAAGAGAAAAAAAAAAGTTTAAAATCTAGCATCTATGGTACTGTTTGCAATTGCTGCCTTCATTATTTTCTTAAGGAATGTAATCTATTTGATTCTGATTTTTTTATAATAATAAATTTAGTACATTCTTACATTTAAAGGCATAACACTTGTAACATAAAAGCTATGGTAGCATAAAGGAAGACATGCTGAATTGTTGTATTATTTGATTCTGATTTTTTACAGGCTTCTATCATGTTACAGTGTTCAACAACTGAATGCTTTACTTGTGAGATAAATAAACCTGAAAATGTAGGCTGAAAATCAGCTGGACAAACACAAAAGGAATCCTACGTGTTTCTGTGGTTCTAGATAAGGCAATACATTGAAATATTCAAGGATTTATGGAGTTGGTGACATGGGACTGATTCCTGACCCCCTCCCGTACAGGAAATAGGATGGAAAAGAGATTGCTTACTCTTTATGTGCTCATATATGAAATTTGGACAATGGGACACATTCTGTGTTTTCTGTTGTGATTATGGAAGGTGTGGGTAGGGAGATAGCAAAGTATGTGGTACCTCATAGCCCATGTAGTACATTGTTCCCTTCCTTTTTCTAACATATTTATCTTAACAGAAACAAATAAGGGGTTTAAAGAGAAAATGACTGGGGTTTCCAGAAGAATATCTAATAAATGGGATTTTCAAAGAAAGGACATTTAAAAGATTTAAAAATAGTCTTGGACATTCAGAGGCCACAAAGCAAAATATAATTTATTATTAAATTAATGAATTTTTATTAGCATGGATAGAGTTGTGCACATCTCTCCATCTGAGCAAATAAAACAAAGTAGCAATTACAATTTCAATGGAATTTTAACTGTTGAATTTTAAATAATATGCTATAATTGAATTTCATTAAAAAATTTTCTAAAATAAAATAAATTTAGTTTTCTATGCATATTAAGAAAGCAGAAATACATCCCCAACTCCTGTATGAAAATTTTGTAATGAGTTATGAAACCCAGATGAGGGAGAGAGTCTCTTAACGGTTCTCAAAAACAGAATTGTAATTCAATAGAAATCTTTGTTGTAGAGTAAGGTTTCAGATGCTAGAGTGGAAACAGACTCTCAGGTCCAAAACAGAACCTTTTGTATTGAAAGGGGATTCAGTTGGAAATGAGGAAATGATCAAGATTGTTTAGAGTGCTCTTTGTCCACATCGTATATTGTTCTTGCCCATACACACATCTCTAATGCCCATACCCATCTCTAATCCTGCTTCTGGCTTGGTTAGGACTTTTAGAACCTACAAAATGCCAACTCCAAAGGGACTTACATTCTCATATTTGTTTCATGGTTTGAGATTCATGTAGGAAAATAAGTTGTTTCATTAGTGATGCCACGGTAGACAGAAGTAGGTCTAGAATTGAGAGCTCCTAATTTCCAGGGCTCTAGACTTCATCTGCCTAAAGTTGACAGTTGGGATGAGTCAATTATGTGGTGCAAAAAGTTGTGGAAATTAAATTAGAAGCTACCCTTTTTCCTTTCTCTCCTTGCCCCAATTCTTTCCTGATACACATAGTCAACTGACCTTGTGATGGAATACCAGAGCCCCATCAGGGAGCCCCTGAATCTCAGCAGAGGATGCCTGCAGGGTCCAGTCCATGAACTAAGGTCTCAAAGGCTTCCCACTCTTGAGTGCAGGGCTGAGTCCCCAGTAACCCCATGCACCCAGGGCAGATCTCACCTCTGTGTGGACACTAGGATTACCTCAATTTATTGAGTTACAGAATGTATATCCAAGGGCTTCAGTCTGTTGGTGGTCTTGCACAGTAAACTTAGAAAAGAGCAAGGAATCCTATTTTTCTCTTTCTTAAATTTATGGCACATAACCTTTTAATGATTTTTCAGTGTGGCAAATTGGCTAGGTTTAACTACAAGGAGGGAAATGAAAACAGCATCAATTTGTAGCATACACACACCTCCTTCTTATTCAATGAAATGCTAACCTTGCCCCTGCTGGGAAGGCAGTTTTCAGATGTAAGTAAAGGTTCTAATTCTGGGACCTGGAAGTTTACCCAAGTAAGTCTGACTTTAACAGTGAAAGTCCTCTGAAGGAAGACTTAGACTTTCCTTGGACAAGGCTAAACTGTCAAGGGATCTCTATTGTTCCAGTTGATCCGTACTGACTGTGAACTAAACTTTATTCCATGACCATTGGGATCCAACCAGCAGAATTTGTTTTTTTTCCTGATTGACTGTACCAGAGATCTTATACTTCCTTCATCAGCCACCACAATTGAGTAAGCTAATTCCATGTACTAAATCCATATATGAATCTTCCTAAGTGTACATATATCTTATGAGTTCTGCTTTTGTCTTTGAACCTTGACTGATATAAGGCTGATAGATATGTTTTCACTGTTCTGACAGTCTTGGCCATAAATCTTGTGAGCCATTGGCAAATAATTCCTCTGTCAGAAGATATTTAGGTATCCCTTCTGAAATCTTTTCCTTCTTTTGGAGTTTCATATCACAAAACAAACTTTGGAATAGAAAAAAAACATACATGGTCTCTGCCCATCATTTGGATTCTGTATTCGTGAATTTGCCTACATCTTAATAGATATTTATAATCCCGAAATAAATACTCATCGTACTTTTCTAGCCATTCTAGGATATTATGCACTATGCGGAGGAAAGCAGTTAAAAGAGTAACTCATGTTTTACCCATGAGATTGGAAAAGCTTTTGAAAATTTGATAAGATGCTAAATTATCATTTGGATTATTTGATTAATTAGTGAATTCTCTTAGAGTGCTAAAGAAGAAAAAAAGGAAATTTTAGTTCCTGTTGGCCTACTCTGAGAATGCCACGTAGATAAAGGAGCATTTATGACTGGGTGATGTGGCTCACCCTGTATTCCCATTGTTTTGGGAGGCCGAAGTCAGAGGATAACTTGAAGACAGGAATTAGAACTAGACTGGGAAATATAGCCATATCCTGTCTTTAAGAAAAAATAAACGAAAAATTAGCTAGGTGCAATGGCATAAACCTCTAGTCTTTTTTACTTTGAAAGCTGAAGTGGGAGGATTACTTGAGCCCTGGGATTCAAGGCTTCGGTGAGCTAAAGTTGTGCCACTGCACTCCAGAGGGTGAAAGTTTCTTTGGCATAAATAAATAAATGTGCACTTAGAGGAATGCTTGTGCCTTGGAAGAAACTCAAGAAACAGTATTAAGCAATTTTAGTTAATTTCTAGCACATGTTTACCCTGATAAGATTGATGATAGATATGCCTCATTCAGGCAGTGGGTTTTACAATAATAGTGTGATGCTAATTTAATCAGTGATGAGAAGGTCTGTACTAAATATTGCATAAACCTAATCATCTCTATCTTCACCTTTCTTAATACCCTAAATATCACTGAAAGAGGTGGCTGTGGTCTTCAAAGATTCACATAAAAGGATGTAGAAGAGACAAGCTCATATTTCTCCAGAGGAGGACAGCACTTAGAGTTAACTGCATTCAGGTGACCTCTGAAAGTCAGTTCTGCAGGGAATGAGCTCCTGATCTTGGGGAGTACTTAAAATAATATATATATATATATATATTTTGAGGCAGAATCTCACTCTGTCACCCAGGCTGGAGTGCAGTGGCGTGATCTCGGCTCACTGCAAGCTCCTCCTCTCGGGTTCCCGCCATTGTCCTGCCTCAGCCTCCCCAGCAGCTGGGACTACAGGCGCCCGCCACCACGCCCGACTAATTTTTTTTATTTTTTTAGTAGAGACGGGGTTTCACCGTGGTCTCGATCTCCTGACCTCATGATCCGCCCGCCTCAGCCTCCCAAAGTGCTGGGATTACAAGCGTGAGCCACCAAGCCTGGCCTTTTTTTTTTTTTTTGAAGAATTACTGTAGGAAACATTCATAGAACCATGGGGTGGGTGCAACTTATATGGAGAAAATTCTCTCTTCCTTTACCAAATAGCAAATTACAGTGATAAAAATATCTAACTGTCTAAACTTAATGATCTTATTTGTAACTCATATTATTGCTATTCATTTTATGACATGACGTTATTAATTGTTGTCATTTTGTGTGTTCCAAAAGTGTTTAATATATTTTTGAAAAATTTTAGATATCTAGTGTTTGCTGCAATAGATTTGTATGCATCATGAATATATGGAATTCACATTAAAACATATATGTGTACTGCATGTACTAATATTGGTACATTGAATTAAGAAAAAAGATAATAATTGAATACTGTAAATGTTGTGCTTTTATAACCTTAAGTTTTAGACATGATTTTAAGTTACTGAGGCAATGATGAGTTAAAAATGGTGATACTAAAGGAAATAAGAATGCTCTCCAAAATACCCTAGCTTAGAAATCAAAACAGAATTGTTTAGCAGATGACTGTATAAGGAATGATTTGATACTTGATACTAGTTGTCATTTTAATTGAGGCTTGCCTCAGATGAAACTATGAAAAATTCCTTGAAATGGCTCAGATGATCTCTGAAAAATATTTGCAATTCTTTTTTTTTTTTTTTTTTTTTTTTTTGAGGCGGAGTCTCTTGCTCTGTCACCCAGGCTGGAGTGGCGCGATATCTGCTCCTGCAAGCTCTGCCTCCCGGGTTCACGCCATTCTCCTGCCTCAGCCTCTCCGAGTAGCTGGGACTACAGGCGCCGCCACCACGCCTGGCTAATTTTTTGTATTTTTAGTAGAGACAGCGTTTCACCGTGTTCTTGATCCCCTGACCTCGTGATCCGCCCGCCTCGGCCTCCCAAAGTGCTGGGATTACAAGCATGAGCCACCGAACCTGGCCTGCAATTCTTAAATTTTCACTTTTGGCGCTTAAATTCAGCAGTGTTTAGTAAAAGAGAGTAAGATAAAGGATTTCAAACTGCCAAAGCAAAGATTACAGTTTGTATTGGTCAGGGCTCTCCAGAGAGACAGAACCATAGGATGTGTACATAACTATATATATATACATATATACATATATATACACATATGTATATATATATACACACAAAAAAAATACTTACCACTGTGACACAGTTGCCTATCGTATACCATACAGGTTTGCAGCCTAGGATCAATATGCTATACAGTATACCATAGGTGTGTAGTAGGCTATACCATCTAGGTTTCTGTACGTATACCCTATGATCAAACAATAACAAAACTGTCTAATGTGTACCTCAGATCATATATCTGTCCTCACTCTACACATGACACTGTATAGGAGAGGAAATCTACTAGGGGAATTTGTTCCCTTGATTATGGAATCTGAGAAGTTGATCATAGGCTGTCATTAAGCTAGTGTCCTGGAGATACCAATATCCTGGCTGAGTTAGAATCAGCTTCAGGAGAGAGAGAGGAAACTGCCTTCTCTCAGCCCTTTATCTTCAGTCTGAGCTACCAGCTGATTGGATAGTGTCTACCCACATTGAGGGCTGCTGTTCCCCACTCAGCTCACCAACTTACATGTCTCTCTGGAAACACCTTCACAGACTCACCCAGAAATAATATTTACCAATTCTCCGTGTATTATTTAATCCAGTCAACACCTAAAATTAACCATAATACCATAGTAATATAATTATATATATTTCACTTTTTAAAAAACTGACTGTATGTCAGTTCATAGTTTGAGTAGCCCAAAGAAGAAGTTAATTTAAGCCATAAGAAAAATAAACCCAAGTTTTTTCATTATTTATTTTATCTCCTAGTGATCCTAGACTGGTTTAATTGCTGTCTTTTTGTTTATCTGGTCGGTTGGTTTGTTGTGGGGTTGTTTTTGTTTTAAGGAGCCAGCTTCTGGGTCCCTCTCTCTAAAAATATGTCATAGCGCCCTCTGACCATCTTCTCATGTTTTGTTACCCAATGTAGGTTTTCTACTCCTCTCCCATAGTCATTCAGTAGTTATTTGAAAGAGAAATAGGGACAAGCATGTTTTATTCTAGAACACTTAAGATTAAAACCTGAGTTCCATATCGACATCCAGGGAATAGGTTTTTGAACAGATTTGCATTATGCTATGGGCAGGAACTAGGAGTAGAAGAGGTTGTGAGTCATCTAGTCAGTAGTGTCGGCTATAAAGCCTAAAGACTCTCTTTGTATATGAATTTTTCATTTTTGTTACAGAGGAAATAGTTTGTTCTGCTTTAATGAGCACTGTCAAGAAGAAAATATAGCTATCACATATCACCACATGTTCACAGGTTTTCACCAACCCAGGCCCCAAAATGACATGCTGCTCTTTCTTCTTCAGAAACATGAATTCTGGGATCTTGCAAGCCTTCCAGAGGGAACTCACCTGTCCCATCTGCATGAACTACTTCATAGACCCAGTCACCATAGACTGTGGGCACAGCTTTTGCCGGCCCTGTTTCTACCTCAACTGGCAAGACATTGCAGTTCTTGCTCAGTGCTCTAAATGCAAGAAGACAACATGGCAGAGAAATCTCAAAACTGGCATTCGTTTGAAGAACATGGCTTCCATTGCCAGAAAAGCCCGTCTCTGGGAATTCCTTAGCTCTGAGGAGCAAATATGTGGGACGCACAGAGAGACAAAGAAGATGTTCTGTAAAGTGGACAAGATCCTGCTCTGTTTGCTGTGCTCCAACTCTCAGGAGCACCGGAATCACAGACACTGTTCCATTGAGCGGGCTGTTGAGGAACACCGGGTAAGTGATGCCTCTGAAGATCTATTTCTATACAGGACACATGAAATTGTTGTAAGTCTATTTCCTTGGAGATTGGATGATGCCATCTCTGTGTCCCCGTAAGCATGTCTGTTATGAGCTTCCTTGACTTCACACCTCTCAGATTTGACAAACATGAGGAGAAACAAAGCAAACTCTATATTCTATGGGCTAATTTGTCTCTCATTTTGGGTCCTTCGTATATCAGAGTGTGAATGATACTTTATTGTCTTCACTTGTGCTTCAATTCATGGCTCTTTCGCAGGAGGAGCTCCTAAAAAAATGCAATCTTTATGGGAAAAATATTGTGAAAATCACAGAAACTTGAACATGGAAACCACCAGAGCCAGATGCTGGAAGGTTAGTACCGTATTACTCTACCTTCTCCAGGAACTTACAGTGAACGAATGGGTAACTCTTAAAATAGGAACTTGATCTCAACCCATAATGTGTCTGGAATTCAATAAACAAGGATAAAACACTTGAGAAAAAAACACCCTAATTTTTTATGTAAGTTAGTGTGACTCTTTGGTAGGATTTCTTATCAGACCACAGACGTTACCCAAGCATGCTCATCTGTTTCCATACAAACCTATAGCAATATCCCAACAAATACAAGAAACTGGGCCATTTCACACTGTTCCCAATGGGCTGCCTGGATAAATTCTGGACACAAGAGTTATTTATCAGTCATGGAAATTTCAGGTGACCCTTCTAAGGCTGAGTCAGTATGGATTTGAATACTGGTGGGCAAGTATATTGAAATGTGAGCTAAATTTCAGGCAGAAGGAGCAAGAGCACAAACTTAGGGAAAGCATGAAATGAAATATCAGAACTAATTAATATTGAATAAGTCATAACACATAATGGGAAAAGTGGTGAGAAATGTAGACTTGTGTCTTGATGAAGACATAAATATGTGAGAAATAGGGGAACTGGTATTTAATATAAGGAGAACTCTAAGGACTTGAGAAGAATTCTAGAAATGATTTTCTCTGTGGATGTTTATATTGAGGGTATGATATCTAATATTACTTCATTAATTTATTCTAATACTAATTCATTGAAAGATATTTTATGAGTACTTAGTCTATGTCAAATATCATCTTAGAAAATTAAGGAGTAAAGAAGAAAGAAAACACACAAATCTTGCAATGGAAATGAGAAAAGCAAATGGTCACCATGCAGATATGTGAAGTACATGATGTGTTAGAGTGTAGTAGTGTCTTTGGAGAATAGTCAAGCAGGAAAGTAGAAAAGGAGCACAGAGACCAGAGACTGGGGATGACGGTTTGAGTTTTAGATAGGGTGGTCAGAAAAAAGGCTCATGGAAAAATTCACACTGAAACAAAATCTTGATCAGGAGGAAATATATGTATCCTCCTGTTTGCCTTCCTCTTCCTCATAATATATGAATATATATGTGTATCTGGGTGTATATATATATATCTATATATATATCGATATATATGAGGAATATATATGTGCACACACACAGATACACATATATATTCCTCATATATCAATATATACCTATATTTGAGAAATATATATAAGTACATATATGAGAAATATATATATATGAAAATAATTCTAGGTATAGAAAACAGCATGTGCAGTAATATATACTTTGCATTTATTTGGGGGTTTGAGGAACCACAAAGAAGTCCATGTTGCGGATTAGGGTGAGTTTGGAAGAGAATAAATGAAACCTTATTAGAATATGTTATGCTGGGTGAAATGCATTGAGTTGACAATGTTAGTCTGTGGTCATGTCATCATTTCTCATATAATGGTTTTAAATAACTTGCCCCAATTCTCCAAAATAGAAATAATGGTTTCTTACCTAGTCAATATAACTCGATACTTTGATTCTTAAGCAAGAACTGTGTTTTCTTTCCATAAATGTGGTGTGGAAGAAAGAAATCCATTTTTATATACCTATCTTAGAAAAGATTTTATCATTAATCAAGTAATTGTAACTGGGCAGAAACAACTATGTTGATACTAGTACAGAAAAAAAAGGAAAGGAATAAAATTTTGTGAAATCTGAGAATTGACAAGATTGAGAATTAAAATATTGGGTGTTCAGAATGCTAAGAGGAATCAGTGAAATTCAAGAGAAGATGGATAAAACATTTTCTATTTTGACTAATTGTCACTGCAGGATTATGTGAGTTTAAGGATAGAAGCAATCAGAGCTGAATATCAGAAGATATCTGCATTTCTCCATGAAGGACAGCAACATCACTTGGAGAGGCTGCGACAGGTGAGTGAGGACATTTTTCAGCAACTCAATGAAAGCAAAGCCAGGATGGAACATTTGAGGGAGCTTTTAAGAGGAACGTATGAGGATCTGAAGCCAATGTGCCATAAAGCAGATGTTCAGCTACTCCAGGTACGGACTGACCATGGGGTATCATGATGTTGAACATTCACATGCGTGGGTGTTTTTCGTCTCCTGAAATCCATCTCCCCCTTTACTTCCATGATTTGTTTCCAAAAACACGATTCGATAACTAATGCTACTTGGTTGGGAGGGTATAGCCTCTCCTAGTGATTCTACCAGACCGAAGGTCCCTCCTACTTTATCTACCAGCAACAAAACTTTGTAGAATGGCCAAGGTAACAGACAGCCCCAAGAAATATTTCCCATCAAAAGTCAGTGATGTATTTAGGATTTCTGAAAGTGGATAAAATGAGAAGTGATTCATTGGCATTTAGGCTAATTTGGAGACATGGCATGATGGAGAAGTTGGGGAATCTAGGATCACACTAATATTATTTTGGGGTCCACTCATTTTGGTAACAGGGCTGAGGGAAGATGACTGAGTAGCTTCTTTATGGTTACGGCAGAGCGTAGACTCTGTGGGCCTCCTCTCCCTTCACTTGTAAAGAGACTGTCTTCAAGACTTAGACTTTATCAGGACATTAATTCATGACATATGATAGACTGGGGTTTTCATGAGAAAAGAAACAGAAAATGCTTTCCAGGAGGGAGCATTGTAGGAAATAATATCTTCAGAAACTGTCTCCAAATGTCACACTGAACTTAGTGGAAGATTCATCTTGTGGAAAGCACTAAGCCTTTCTTTTCTTTTTTTTTTTTTTTTTTTTTTTTTTTTTACGGGCTTCTGGAGACATATTACACAGGTGAGTGCATACCGAGATTTTAGCAGATGCTTTCAGTTTCCACAAATATCAAGCAGGAACTTTGATATTGAAGGTATAATTGATTCAGATAATGATACTGCCTTGTGCTGGTTGTACTTTCTCCATCCCCCACCCCATGTAGTCATCTATTTTGTTGCCATACTCAGCGATTTTATTAAGCTGCTCAATGAAAGTTCTGCAAAACCAAAAATGAATAAATAAATAAATAAGAAAGAAAACAAAACATAAATAAATGAAAGAAAAATGAAGGAAGTGAGCATCTCTGTTCCTAATTTCCTTTTTATTGCTCAAAAGCCTTCATATTTGAAAGAGAAAATGTCACATTTACTACCTGGCTACAAAGTCAACCAGAGGAAGCCAGAGAGAAAAGGGGAAAGTATTTTAGCAGTGAAAAGTGTTGATGATTTCTAGTTTATATTTAAATATATAATTCTGAAAAATAGATGAACAAACTAATCGGAATGTTTGAACCGTGTAGGCCTCCAGAGAACCTCAACTATAAAAGGCAGATCTCCCTGCCTGGAGCAAGTTTCAACACCCTGGCCTTGAGAAGGAAGCAACAGATGCAGCAGTCTTAAAAATAACCCCACTTTTCCAGACAGTGATTTCAGGAATTTCTGGTGATGTCTGGAACCCAGAATTTCATTTTTGAATATTCTCCTAGTCCTAAGACTAATGATCCTTACTAATTTGGAGCAATACAAAGAAAGATCCGAATGAATTCTCGCTCAGATTGACTTTTCCATCGTGCTTGAAAATCAGGAACTGTGAATAAGAATGTATTTGAAATAGAAAATGATAATTTTGGAATTAGCAAATGTGTGGGTTAAAGGGATTCTCATGAAATGTCTTTTAAATAAAAGTGGTGATTTTTATGTAATTTTTTGGCTGTAGATGTGGTAACTGTGTCTTTCTCGTTGCAGGTGTGAGTCCCTGCTGCTGCAAGTGTCTGAGCCTGTGAATCCAGAGCTCAGTGCAGGGCCCATCACTGGACTGCTGGACAGGCTCAATGGATTCAGAAGTAAGTGTCAGCCCATTGGCAGAATTCCCACAGTGTATTACTTCTTGTTAGAATCATGGGGCTAATACTTTACCCTTCACCAAATCTTTATTTCATTTCAGCAGGAAGTGAACCATATGGCTATGCAACCCTTTTATATCTGTGTTTCTATTTATAGCCCAATTTATAACATGAAGAGTAAAACACAGTGAAAAACAAATATGTTCTGGGCTCACATGTATAGAGTTATATATTGGGTAAATGGAATGACATAAGAAATAAAAAATTGAACAAATTGAACAATGCTCAGAAGGAAGCTTAATAATCCAAGGTTACATAAAAATTTTACATTTCTTTACTGTATTTCATTTGAATTGTTAAACACATTTCATTGGGGAATAGAGTTCACCGCAGTTTGTTGGAGTATTTGTATTTTCTTACAATAAATGTATATTATTGATATAACATAAAATTTTGACTTAACATGTAAAAAGAAAGAAGAAATTATTATGTAAATAGGAAGTAAAAATAGAAATGATAATTTCAGTTTAGTTACAACATGAGGAGCTACGTGTAAAGTCTGAAATTCGGTTTCAGTCTAGAGCTAGCAGGGATGTCCGCAGGGTGACTGGTAAAAGGTTTTGCAAAAATCTGCCTTAAGTTACCACTTAGAATTTGAACATATGGACTTTTATCCAGTTATCTAGAGCAGTGCTTGAGTAAGCTAAAATCTTCCCAGTCTTGCCAAAATTGTATCACTAGTATTTAAGAACAAGAAATATTTTACTAATAATGACCTTGATAGCTAAAGGGCATTCAGGGCATATAATATTTCACGTTTACATTGGAGATTGGATTAAAACAGGCTGGTCTTATATTCGACTCTCAATTTTTAAGTTTGCAATAAATGTTCAATGTCTGTTTTTAGGGTTTTGTTCTTCCTATAGAGAATATTAATCATCCTTATACTTTATTAAATGTTGTAGTCACAATTCTCCTGTCCTTGTAACTTCAAATTTCTTGGTAAAGTAAATTCTTGGTAGAACAACATTTCCCTCAAGAATTCTAATTTCTATTAATTACATGTAGCTATACTTTTTTTAAATTATTTTTGCAGTTGATTTTACTCTGCAGCATGAAAGAGCCAATAGTCATATCTTCCTTATGGAGATGTGAGAAGCATGAATGTTGGATGCGAACCTCAAGATGATCCCCATATCACTGCAAAATCTGAATGTTTTCCTGTATGGGGGGCTCAGGCTTTCACATCTGGCAAATATTATTGGGAGGTTCACGTGGGGGGCTCTTGGAATTGGGCTTTTGGTGTCTGTAACAATTATTGGAAAGAGAAGAGGCAGAATGACAAGATAGATGGAGAGGAGGGACACTTTCTTCTTGGATGTGTTAAGGAGGACACTCACTGCAGTCTCTTTACCACCTCCCAACTTGTAGTGCAATATGTTCCAAGACCTACCAGCACAGTAGGATTATTCCTGGATTGTGAAGGTAGAACCATGAGCTTTGTTGATGTTGATCAAAGTTCCCCGATATACAACATCCCTAATTGCTCCTTCTCACCTCCTCTCAGGCCTATCTTTTGCTGTAGTCGCTTCTGACCAGAGAAAAGTCAGAAATGTGTCTATGTGCTCTGGGAACCTGTTTATCCCAGGAAGCCATCTTTTTTGCACCTCATCAAACAGGACAAATAAGTTATATTTAATGTCTTTAGTTGCATTCGAATGTCATCAAAACTCATTTATAGTGTTTCTATTAAATATGGTGAAAACACTAAAACCATGTGTATTGGTTCCTTTTTAAATCATTTTTGGAAAATCATTACCCATGATTTATGGCATAGAATACAATCTCTGGTTTTTCATTATTTCTGAATGTCACAAAGTGAAATAATAGATAACAGACTTGTCTAATTGAAGTCAAAATCAATGGAGGAAAGTAGAGATCTTGGGCTTCATGAAAAACTTGGAGTAAAAAGACTCAGTGGTAACCTGGAACTATTTTCTTTCTCTTCATCTAATATTATACTTATCCATGTGTTTTATTTATGAACCTATACTTTGAGGTAACCTTATTTGACCTCCAATGCTGTGCTTATCTTCGTAAATCTCATCTTATATACAAATGCTCATGCATTATTAGAGTGCTGATCTACAGCAAAATTTACAAGGGGATCAGGACAATGCTGAATCAATTAAATATTCAAATGGACACAACTGAATACTGTCCCCTACCTCAAACTGTACACAGTGCATTTCCACATGGATTCATGTTCTGAAGGTGAAGGGAACACAATAAAATATTCTCACACAGAAAGATTTCCTAACCAGGACAAAAAAGTAACAATTAAGAAGAAAAATGTAGTTAGTTTATATCAAAAATGATGACTTATGTGTTTCAAAATATACCATCCAAGAATCAAAATGCAACCAAGAGTGGAGAAAAATATTTATCCCAACAAATATGCAATAACATACAACACATGTGATTAATGAATGTAATAAATAAAAGAAAATGAACCCAATATAAAATTGGGAAAATATTTGAACAGGCATTTCATCAAATTGGAGGCATAAATATCTGGACAAATGAAAAAGGGGTTACTTTTATTAGTCCTCAGAATAATAAAAATTAATCCATAAGTTGAACTACAGGCCTCCATAAAAATTAGCAAAATTTAAAGACACATAATATTTGTGTTGTGAAAGATAAAGAATCAATGAAAGTTATTCATGGCTGGAGGGATGTAAACTGAAATACTTCCTGGCAAAGTGACTATGAGCATTCTTTATGGGCTAGATATCCTAATTCTAAAATATATTCCACAGACTTCCTATGTGTATTTCAAGATAAACACAATGTTGATCATTGCAACAAAATTTTTATAGTAGCTCCAAATTGGAGACAAAATAAATATTCATCAACAGTAGAATTGTTAAATTGTAATCTCATCATGCAAAAGAATTTTACAAAACAGAGATAACACTGAAATGCAACAAATTAATGAATCTCAAAGAGAAGTTTAAGAAAAGAATTGAAACACACAAATGTTATATTGCAGTGTTTTATTTAGATAAATTGTGAACTCCACTAATTGATATTAGAAGTTCGAATATTGGATAATGTTTTGGAAGGTAATGGTTAGGAAACTTAAAAATTAACCAGGATAAGATACAGGAAGCATTGAAATCAAGGAGAGAAACTATAAGCATTTTACATGCAGAAGAGAATTTTATATATATGTATTAAGTATTTTAACATATAAAATAAGTTTGAAATAAATGAATTTGATGTTTCGCCTTATTTTTCAAATGCATATATATATAATTTAATTTATGATAATTTAGTGTCAACATTAAGACATAAAACTTTTTTTATTATTATACTTTAAGTTCTGGGGTACATGTGCAGAACGTTCAGGTTTGTTACATAGGTATACACGTGCTATGGTGGTTTGCTGCACCCATCAACCCGTCATCTACATTAAGTAGTTATCCCAGTGATATCCCTCCCCTGGCCTCCCACCCCCAACAGGCCCCAGTGTGTGATGTTTCCCTCCCTGTGTACATGTGTTCTCACTGTTGAACTCCCACTTATGTGTGAGAACATGCGGTGTTTGGTTTTCTGTTGTTGTGTTAGTTTGCTGAGAATGATGGTTTCCAGCTTCATCCATGTCCCTGCAAAGGACATGAATTCATCCTTTTTATGGCTACACAGTATTCCACGGTGTATATGTGCCACATATATTTGCTTTACAGTCTGTGAAGAGATTCAGAGAATATCACATTTTAAGACCTGTATTTACTCCCCGTCTCCCCCCGTGTAACAAAACCTAAAACTACAAAGGGAAATATAAGGAATGCCATTCGCCCTGGGATGTCGGTAAAACTAATTGAACTTTGGAAAGGGGAAAAGAAAAAATAGGAAAAAAAATATGTGGAGGATTTAGACCTACACCTGAAGGTTGGACAGGATCATTAAGAAGGTTCCAACCATGAAGACCCAGAAACAATGTCAACCTGTGACTGAGCTTCATCAGAATGACAGAGAATGCTTCTCCATCCTCATCGCCACCCCCAGCTAGGCAAAAAATTGTTGAGTAACAGGTCAAAGCAGTGCCTTCTGGGGGACTGAGCAGAATTTGGAGGGAAACTTAAAGTCGAGGATACAGCAGATACTGAGAAAAGCTGCTGAACCAGTCCAATCTGAAACACAAGGTAATGCTAGATGAGCAGGAAACCTATGGTGCACTGGAATTACTCTAAGAGGAAGAAGTCTCAAAACCAAATCAACTCCTGACTAGATTGATTCAACCTTCTCCCTCAAAACACATACATACAGCCTAGTAAAAGGGAACACATGCGGTTTTTGCTTTCTGTATTAGTCCACTCTACATAATTCCCTTTTTGAGTAAAACTTACCAGACATATATAGAAACAGAAAAGATACATAAAGGAAACACTGTTAAGAGAAAAAGCAATTAATAAAGCCAGATTCAAATGTGGCAGAGGTGTCGGAATTATCTTTCAAGTAGATCTCATGGGTACTGTTCTAGAAGCCCTTAGTAGGGTATAAAGCCCCTTTATTTTTTTATTATACATATGTGACAAGATCTTCCTTTTATCCTCTTATATAAAAGATATTTCCAATCCATATTCATTTCTGTATGGGCAATCACACTTTTTGACACTTTACAAATATTAGTCGACTGTCTTATACTTACATTTATGATTATGGAACAGTCTGTTGTCATTCTATTAAGTGTTCCCTCAAAATGAAACAGTTTATTTGGCTGCTTTTAAGAGATTCTTCATCTTTGGTGGTGGTTTCAAGCTTAAACACATCATAAAGAATCAGCCAACAAAGACAGAGAAATACTAAAAATCAGCCAAAATATATTGTGTTACACATTCAAAACAAAGTAAATTTATGTTTTATACATCCAAAATGGGGATTGTTTGGCTTCATGAATTCAATTCATTTGCTTATTGGAAAAAATTATCAAACATTATACCCTTGAATATGTACTCTCCTCATCTTCTCTACTTAGCTCTACTGTGTGCTACAGCCAATCACACATTATGCTGTTTATAAAGGACATACATGATACTCTCATCCTCCTTATGTCACTATCATTCTCCTAGTTTACCTCATTTGTCCATCTGTGAAGTCCTCATGACATATCTTTATATCTATTATCCAATTCACACTTTCTGCAGCTTCATATAGCTTGCTAAACGAAGTTTTCACTAAACAGTAAATTTTACTTATTTCACTTTTTATCAATATTAATTCTAATTTTTATTCTTAAATGACTGCCAAATGTGAAAAAATTCATGTATATATTATATATATTTACATATGTATGTGTTCTATAGAGATACACAAAATTGCTATTGGTAACGGCGGTTTTCATAAGAGTTTATAAATACTGAAGATTTTATTTTTCCTTAAAGATATAATATTTCCTTAAAGATATTCTGTTTCTTAATTTATAATAAAGATAATTCTCATGCTTTTATCAACAACATAAATTAATAGGCTGGGTGCAGTGGCTCACATCTGTAATTTTGGCTCTTTGAGAAAATGAGGCAAAAGGATCACTTGAGCCTAGCAGTTTAAGGCTGCTGTGAGCTGTGACTGCAACACCGCATTCCAGCCTGGGCTGCAGAACCAGAATATGTATATATATATATATATGTATATGTATATATATGTATATGTATATGTATATATATGTATATGTGTATATATATGTATATGTGTATATATATGTATATGTGTATATATGTATATGTATACATGTATATGTGTATATATGTATATGTATACATGTATATGTGTATATATGTATATGTATACATGTATATGTGTATATATATGTATATGTATATATGTGTGTGTATACATATAATGCATAAAAAATACATATAATATATACTATATATTATATATTATATATGTATAAATATATATAATATATAAAATATGTTATTTATATATATATAAATTGACAGTAATACATTAAAACCTGAAATCAAGCTTCAAAAGCAACAGCAAAGTGCATTTCCAGTCTAGTTCAGTGACTATTAGAATTAAAGCCAACTTCAGTCAAAACATTTCCAAAAACACAAGAAAAAAAACAAAAAGAAAAAGGAGAAAAAATATTCCAGGCTTTTGAAGACATTTATTAAAATCATAAATTGATGGTATCCTCTTTCTCATCTTTTGATGAGTAAAATATCAAAGCACTCCAAAAATTATCTACAAATTTGGTATTTGAGGGTTCATTTGTTGTAAACTCAGTGGTTCTTGATGAGAGGAAGTTTAAAGTTTGTTTATGGAGATTAGCCAAGGTGATGAATCGATCATTTCCTCTCTTCTGGTGAAACCTAACCAAGAATCCTAATGGCTATCCCAAACTTCAAGAAATGTACAACCTTTTTGAAATGGGTGTGATTTTTCAGAGATTCAATATAAAGTGGTACAAGTAGCCAAGCTGATTCTTCTCTGGGACACACAGAGTGGCTTTGGAATTGGCTGTGAAGATGTCTGAAAGCCACTACCACTATATGGTGAGGCCCTGATCCCTGATCAGACTTTACAGTATTGCTTCTACAGCAATTATCAGTGAGACCATAAGTATATTTCTAGGGTGAGAACACAACTAACAGAGTAGGAGTTCCTGCTACTTTTCCAACCCAAAACAGACTGCCCTATGTTTAATTTTTCAACAAACTGAGCTTGTTTCTGTAAGTGATGTCATTTGCTTACTTAGTAAAAACGTTTTTACTCTTATTTTGTCATCCTGTCTTCCTACATACTTGTGAAATACAGTGAAGATTAATTTTACTTGTATCATTTATGTATTCCTTAGTTGTTCCTACGTATTCAAGAACACAGAAAATAGTTTTCAGATATCTTGCAATTTCATACTTGTTATATCTCCTAAATGTAATTGAGAATATTTATTTTATATATTGTACATAAATGTAATACCCTCTGTTCTAAAGTTGGCACATAAGTATATGCACAAGACAGAATATTCTATAATATACAACTTAGGTAGTGTGTTGAATAATTTGAGGATAATATTGTTTTAGAGTATCCTAAATGTCTCTTCAGCATTTCTGGGTGAAATCTGATCAAATCCCACAATGTTCAGTAAATAAATAATGGTTATTTAGAAATTATTTTGCAGTGGTGGATTGTGACTGAGATTTTTCAAAATACTTTAAAGGAGAAAATTATGACATCTAAATGAAACAATGAGAGTAAAATTGCAGTTAAATACCATTTCCTAAACAAATGACTTTTTTTTCCTTTATACTAAATCAGTCTTTTCTAGACCAATCACAATGAGCATTAAGAATGATTTTCAGACTATTCAGGACCATCATCTAATGGTATAAATTGGTCCTAATTTCATACTCTTAAACCTGAAACTTTTTGGAGTGAAGTCAAAACTCAACAAAACTGAGGTTTCTTTTCTTTTCTTTTTTCATTTTTCTTTTCTCTTCTTTTCTTTCTTTCTTCTTTCTTTTTTTCTTTCTTTCTTTCTTTCTTTCTTTCTTCTTTTCTTTCTTTCTTTCTTTTCTTTTTTCTTTCTTTCTTTCTTCTTTCTTCTTCTTTCTTTCTTCTTCTTTCTTTCTTTCTTTCTTTCTTTCTTTCTTTTCTTTCTTTCTTCTTGCTTTATTGCCCAGGCTGAAGAGCAGTGGCTGAATCTCAGCTGACTGCAACTTCAGGGTTCAAGCGATTCTCCTGCCCAGTCTCCTAAGTTTCTGAGATTACAGGTACGTGCCACCACTCCTGGCTGATTTTTGTGTTTTTAGTAGAGGCAGGGTTTCCCCATATTGGCCAAGCTGGTCTCCAACCTGATCTACTAGTCTTGGCATCCCAAAGTGCTGGGATTACAGGTGTGAGCCATCACACATGGCCTCTCTGAGGTTCATTTTCTATGCAAAAAAGAAATGGTAGGATGTAGTTCCCTGTGAGTTGTGCATGAACCCAACAATTTTACCTACAGATCCAAGAGCTCTCTTTGTGCCTCAGGTTCTATTTTTGTCTTCTACAAAATAAAGCCTGTTCTACTCTAGACAGAAGTTTATCACTGAGTCACAACCTGTGTCAAATTTTGCTTTGATCTTTGTTGCCCCAAGGTATAAGATGAAGTTTTAATCATACTTTCCTAATTTCCTTCCTTCAGGAAAATGGTCTCAGACATCACACAAGCCTTCCAGAAAGAACCCATCTGCCTCTTCTGTCTGAACTAACTCGTAGACCCCATCACCACAGGCTGCAGCCCCAGCTTCTGTAGGTCCTGTCTCTGCCTTTCCTGGGAAGAAGCCAAAATTCCTACCTGCTGCTCACATGCAGGGAACTGTCACAGCAGGAGGATGTCAAAACCAATATTCTTCTGAAGAATCTAGTGTGCATCGACAGAAAAGCCAGTCTCTGGCAATTCCTGAGTTCTAATGAACAAATCTGTGGGATACACAGGGAGGAAAAAAGATATTTTGAGTGGTGGATAAGAGCCTACTTCATTTGCTGTACACTCAGGAGCACGGGCTCACAGACACTGTGAGGGAAACTAAGGAACACTGGGTAAGTGATGGCTTTGAGAACACTTTGAAAGCTGCAGGATGGCACAGGTAAAGAGATTAGGGGGAAGATGAAGAGTGTGAGGATTATTCTGTTCTGTACTGGATGTCATGTGGTGCCAGGTATCAACGATAAAAATTCAAATGGAATCTGTGAGAATACCTTCCTTGCTGGAACTTGCATTTCACTGAGGAGTGATGAAGTTAATAAGCATCATAATTTGAGTATTTAATGTTCAAGGCACTGTAAAGAGCTCAATATCAGAAAGGGTTTCTGGCTATCTAAACTACAAGTTCAAAAGCCTTCTATATAAGAGACCTATTTACCAACACTGGAAATAGTAGAATAAAATATGCTAGAATTAGCAAGGCATGTTGTCAGTGGATTCCAATTCTGATGCAAGATCCACATTTTCTGTAAATTTGCCCTGCTTATGATTTTCCTATTAAACTGGTTGTGTTATGTTCTGTTTCTACAGTCTGAGATCTTCCA
>NW_022096075.1:0-4598 GCF_006542625.1 Nomascus leucogenys
AACAGAGTTGAAGCTTACTTTTGATTGAGCAGTTCTGAAACACTCTTTCTGTAGAAACTGCAAGTGGACATTCGGAGCGCTAAGGGGCCTATACTGGAAAAAGGAATATCTTCAAATAAAAACTACACAGAAGCATTCTGTGAAACTTTTTCTGTTCTGTGCATTCAACTAACAGAGTTGAAGCTTACTTTTGATTGAGCAGTTCTGAAACACTCTTTCTGTAGAAACTGCAAGTGGACATTCGGAGCGCTAAGGGGCCTATAGTGGAAAAAGGAATATCTTCAAATAAAAACTACACAGAAGCATTCTGTGAAACTTCTTTCTGTTCTGTGCATTCAACTAACAGAGTTGAAGCTTACTTTTGATTGAGCAGTTCTGAAACACTCTTTCTGTAGAAACTGCAAGGGACATTCTGAACGCTAAGGGGCCTATAGTGGAAAAAGGAATATCTTCAAATAAAAACTACACAGAAGCATTCTGTGAAACTTCTTTCTGTTCTGTCCATTCAACTAACAGAGTTGAAGCTTACTTTTGATTGAGCAGTTCTGAAACACTCTTTCTGTAGAAACTGCAAGTGGACATTCTGACTAAGGGGCCTATAGTGGAAAAAGGAATATCTCAAATAAAAACTACACAGAAGCATTCTGTGAAACTTCTTTCTGTTCTGTGCATTCAACTAACAGAGTTGAAGCTTACTTTTGATTGAGCAGTTCTGAAACACTCTTTCTGTAGAAACTGCAAGTGGACATTCGGGCGCTAAGGCCTATAGTGGAAAAAGGAATATCTTCAAATAAAAACTACACAGAAGCATTCTGTGAAACTTCTTTCTGTTCTGTGCATTCAACTAACAGAGTTGAAGCTTACTTTTGATTGAGCAGTTCTGAAACACTCTTTCTGTAGAAACTGCAAGTGGACATTCGGAGCGCTAAGGGCCTATAGTGGAAAAAGGAATATCTTCAAATAAAAACTACACAGAAGCATTCTGTGAAACTTCTTTCTGTTCTGTGCATTCAACTAACAGAGTTGAAGCTTACTTTTGATTGAGCAGTTCTGAAACACTCTTTCTGTAGAAACTGCAAGTGGACATTCGGAGCTAAGGGGCCTATAGTGGAAAAAGGAATATCTTCAAATAAAAACTACACAGAAGCATTCTGTGAAACTTCTTTCTGTTCTGTGCATTCAACTAACAGAGTTGAAGCTTACTTTTGATTGAGCAGTTCTGAAACACTCTTTCTGTAGAAACTGCAAGTGGACATTCTAGCGCTAAGGGCCTATAGTGGAAAAAGGAATATCTCAAATAAAAACTACACAGAAGCATTCTGTGAAACTTCTTTCTGTTCTGTCCATTCAACTAACAGAGTTGAAGCTTACTTTTGATTGAGCAGTTCTGAAACACTCTTTCTGTAGAAACTGCAAGTGGACATTCGGAAGCCCTATAGTGGAAAAAGGAATATCTTCAAATAAAAACTACACAGAAGCATTCTGTGAAACTTCTTTCTGTTCTGTGCATTCAACTAACAGAGTTGAAGCTTACTTTTGATTGAGCAGTTCTGAAACACTCTTTCTGTAGAAACTGCAAGTGGACATTCGGAGCGCCTAACCCTGGAAAAAAAATATCTTCAAATAAAAACTACACAGAAGCATTCTGTGAAACTTCTTTCTGTTCTGTGCATTCAACTAACAGAGTTGAAGCTTACTTTTGATTGAGCAGTTCTGAAACACTCTTTCTGTAGAAACTGCAGTGGACATTCGGAGCTAAGGGGCCTACTGGAAAAAGGAATATCTTCAAATAAAAACTACACAGAAGCATTCTGTGAAACTTCTTTCTCTTCTGACCATTCAACTAACTGATTTGAAGCTTACTTTTGATTGAGCAGTTCTGAAACACTCTTTCTGTAGAAACTGCAAGTGGACATTCGGAGCGCTAAGGGGCCTATAGTGGAAAAAGGAATATCTCAAATAAAAACTACACAGAAGCATTCTGTGAAACTTCTTTCTGTTCTTGCATTCAACTAACAGAGTTGAAGCTTACTTTTGATTGAGCAGTTCTGAAACACTCTTTCTGTAGAAACTGCAAGTGGACATTCGGAGCGCTAAGGGGCCTATAGTGGAAAAAGGAATATCTTCAAATAAAAACTACACAGAAGCATTCTGTGAAACTTCTTTCTGTTCTGTGCATTCAACTAACAGAGTTGAAGCTTACTTTTGATTGAGCAGTTCTGAAACACTCTTTCTGTAGAAACTGCAAGTGGACATTCGGAGCGCTAAGGGCCTATATGGAAAAAGGAATATCTCAAATAAAAACTACACAGAAGCATTCTGTGAAACTTCTTTCTGTTCTGTGCATTCAACTAACAGAGTTGAAGCTTACTTTTGATTGAGCAGTTCTGAAACACTCTTTCTGTAGAAACTGCAAGTGGACATTCTGACGCTAAGGGGCCTTGGAAAAAGGAATATCTTCAAATAAAAACTACACAGAAGCATTCTGTGAAACTTCTTTCTGTTCTGTGCATTCAACTAACAGAGTTGAAGCTTACTTTTGATTGAGCAGTTCTGAAACACTCTTTCTGTAGAAACTGCAGTGGACATTCGGAGCGCTAAGGGGCCTATACTGGAAAAAGGAATATCTCAAATAAAAACTACACAGAAGCATTCTGTGAAACTTCTTTCTGTTCTCTGCATTCAACTAACAGAGTTGAAGCTTACTTTTGATTGAGCAGTTCTGAAACACTCTTTCTGTAGAAACTGCAAGTGGACATTCGGAGCGCTAAGGGCCTATAGTGGAAAAAGGAATATCTTCAAAAAAAACTACACAGAAGCATTCTGTGAAACTTCTTCTGTTCTGTGCATTCAACTAACAGAGTTGAAGCTTACTTTTGATTGAGCAGTTCTGAAACACTCTTTCTGTAGAAACTGCAAGGACATTCGGAGCGCTAAGGGGCCTATAGTGGAAAAAGGAATATCCAAATAAAAACTACACAGAAGCATTCTGTGAAACTTCTTTCTGTTCTGTCCATTCAACTAACAGAGTTGAAGCTTACTTTTGATTGAGCAGTTCTGAAACACTCTTTCTGTAGAAACTGCAGTGGACATTCGAGCGCTAAGGGGCCTATAGTGGAAAAAGGAATATCTCAAATAAAAACTACACAGAAGCATTCTGTGAAACTTCTTTCTGTTCTGTGCATTCAACTAACAGAGTTGAAGCTTACTTTTGATTGAGCAGTTCTGAAACACTCTTTCTGTAGAAACTGCAAGTGGACATTCGGAGCGCTAAGGGGCCTATATGGAAAAAGGAATATCTCAAATAAAAACTACACAGAAGCATTCTGTGAAACTTCTTCTGTTCTGCATTCAACTAACAGAGTTGAAGCTTACTTTTGATTGAGCAGTTCTGAAACACTCTTTCTGTAGAAACTGCAAGTGGACATTCGGAGCGCTAAGGGGCCTATAGTGGAAAAAGGAATATCTTCAAATAAAAACTACACAGAAGCATTCTGTGAAACTTCTCTGTTCTGTGCATTCAACTAACAGAGTTGAAGCTTACTTTTGATTGAGCAGTTCTGAAACACTCTTTCTGTAGAAACTGCAAGTGGACATTCGACGCTAAGGGGCCTATAGTGGAAAAAGGAATATCTTCAAATAAAAACTACACAGAAGCATTCTGTGAAACTTCTTTCTGTTCTGTGCATTCAACTAACAGAGTTGAAGCTTACTTTTGATTGAGCAGTTCTGAAACACTCTTTCTGTAGAAACTGCAAGTGGACATTCTGAACGGGCCTATAGGGAAAAAGGAATATCTTCAAATAAAAACTACACAGAAGCATTCTGTGAAACTTCTTTCTGTTCTGTGCATTCAACTAACAGAGTTGAAGCTTACTTTTGATTGAGCAGTTCTGAAACACTCTTTCTGTAGAAACTGCAAGTGGACATTCGGAGCGCTAAGGGGCCTATACTGGAAAAAGGAATATCTTCAAATAAAAACTACACAGAAGCATTCTGTGAAACTTCTTTCTGTTCTGTGCATTCAACTAACAGAGTTGAAGCTTACTTTTGATTGAGCAGTTCTGAAACACTCTTTCTGTAGAAACTGCAAGTGGACATTCGGAGCGCTAAGGGGCCTATAGTGGAAAAAGGAATATCTTCAAATAAAAACTACACAGAAGCATTCTGTGAAACTTTTATCTGTTCTGTGCATTCAACTAACAGAGTTGAAGCTTACTTTTGATTGAGCAGTTCTGAAACACTCTTTCTGTAGAAACTGCAAGTGGACATTCGGAGCGCTAAGGGGCCTATAGTGGAAAAAGGAATATCTTCAAAAAAAAACTACACAGAAGCATTCTGTGAAACTTCTTTCTGTTCTGTGCATTCAACTAACAGAGTTGAAGCTTACTTTTGATTGAGCAGTTCTGAAACACTCTTTCTGTAGAAACTGCAAGTGGACATTCTGACGCTAAGGGGCCTATAGTGGAAAAAGGAATATCTTCAAATAAAAACTACACAGAAGCATTCTGTGAAACTTCTTTCTGTTCTGTCCATTGAACTAACAGAGTTGAAGCTTACTTTTGATTGAGCAGTCTGAAACACTCTTTCTGTAGAAA
>NW_022096076.1:0-48355 GCF_006542625.1 Nomascus leucogenys
ACAAGGCACAACCACAGCACCAGCTACTGAAAGCCAGATGTGGCCCAGTCACAGCAGAAGCAGGCTGGTCAAGCAGGAGTAAAGGTCACGACAGCAGGTTTGGGGAATGCCCAAGGCATGTTGCCTATTCTGGAGGACCAAAGAATGATAGATAACATCTGCTTATTGGGAGAGTGTTTTGAGAACGTTCCTCAGCACTTTCACAGAAAATCACTGGGAGAGCTTCCCCCGAGAGTCTTTTTTTTTTTTTTTTCTGAAGTGGAGTTTTGCTCTTATCAGCCAGGCTGGAGTGCAATGGCATGATCTTGACTCACTGCAACCTCTGCCTCCTGGGTTCAAGCGATTCTCTCGCCTCAGCCTCCTGAGTAGCTGGGATTATAGGTACGTGCCACCACGCCCAGCTAATTTTTGTATTTTTGTGGAGATGGGGTTTCACCATGTTGGCCAGGCTGGTCTCAAATTCCTGACCTCAGGTGATCCGCCCACCTCAGCCTCCCAAAGTGCTGGGATTACCGGCGTGAGCCACCGTGCCCAGCACCCGTCCCTCCCCCGCCACCAAGAGTCCTTCTCCACAACAATGCTTCCGCTCACTCCTCATTAAACTAGGAAACCTTTGCAAGAGCTTTGAAGAGAAACCATTAGGCATCCACCTTCCAGTCCTGAGTTGGCTTCTTCTGGCTTCTTCTTGTTTCCTAATCTTAGAAAAACCTGTAAAGGGCACATTTTTCTTCATTTAATGTTAAAAAAAAAAAAAAAAGACTGCATTGACATGGTTAGATTCCCAGATTCCCAGGACACTCAGTCCTTTTGGGAGGGACTAAATGGCTGCGGTCACCATTGCAAAAGTGTCTTGGACTTGATGGAGCTTGAGAAATAAAGTTTATATTTTTTATCTTTTAATTCAATTTTTCCACGAACTTTTTGAAGTCCCCTTTTTAAGGCTCCACTTCTGTTCCGCTGTCCTCACCTGCACAGGCTCCTTGCACCTGGGCCATCATTGCAGGAAGACACCAGACCACCTTTTCATGAGGTCCTTGCTGTTCCCCAGGAAAGGGAGCATGATTCTGCTCCCCTCACCCACGAGAGGAGTTGAAGAGGACTTTGAAGTCAGTGGTGGTGATTAACTCAGAATCGAAGCGCAGCCTAATGGAGACACGAAACTGCTGAACTTCCCCACTCATGAGAGCACACGCATGGATTCATAGCACATTGCATGGATCATAGCACACACGTGGATTCATAGCACAACGTGGATTCATAGCACCAGCATGGTTCATAGCACACACGTGGATTCATAGACCGCATGGCTGTCATAGCCACACGCATGGATTCATGCAGACCCATGGATTCATAGCAAGGCGTGGATTCACGCACCGTGTGGATTCATGCACATGCTGATAAGATCATTAACTATAGACTGATAAGTTCTTTTGTTGTTAAGGAGTGCTTTTTCCCCTTTCATAGAATATTTTCTTATTTCCCTATATAATTTAAAGCATTTTCAGTGGTTCTGTCTTTTCCAGTGAATTCTCTTACATTTGTCATCCAGTTTTCCTTTAAGATTCTTAAGTGGTCTTAATTGTGTTGTAATTCCCTTACACCTGTGTGGTTGGTGTTCTAGGGTGAGCAAGGAACACGTGGCTCCCCAGCAGGGCTGGCAAGGGCTCTCGGCCCTCTCAGCTGCACGCAGTCACAGCATTAGGGCAGTGGGCGACTGGACGTTTTCAGTGGGAGCCGTGGAAAGTGCCTTGTTGCAGCAAGGGCAGCCTGATGGGGCGAGTGGAGCTGACCCAGTCTCAGAAGAGAGGATGGGCGGGGGACCTGCCTGGGAGGACCAGGACAGAGAGACGAGGCAGGCCAGGGAGGGTGGGCGTGGGGCCAGGGAGGGTGTTAGTGGGACAGGGAGCTGGCTTCACTCCCCCAGGTTAATGCAGCTTGTGCTGTGGGGGTTACAGAAATATGCAGAAAACAGCATACCAAGGAACAGCGATGCTCTCACTCTCACTAAGCAAGTGTAGTGGGCTTGCTGGCTTTCACTGTGAAGATGTGAAATGAGCCTGGATCACACGTGGGTTGATTCCCTTCTAATTAAGCGGTGGTCGCCAGATTCCAGCCTGCTGTGTGGAGCCCTCAGCCCGCCAGTAGCCGAGGGGGTGCGGGGCAGGCATTATCAGTGTCAGAGGGAAGGTTGGGGTTTGTGACTGTCCCGTCCTCCTCTCAGCTGACCCAGTAACGCCTTCTGTCCTTTGCAGAACGGTGGTCATGCCGATCGCCAGCGAGTTTGCCCCGGACGTGTGCTGGTGTCATCAGGCTTCGACGCTGTGGAGGCCACCCACGCCTCTCGGGGCTACAACCTCTCTGCCAGATGTAAGTGGTTCTGTGCATAACCGAGGAGCCAGCTCTGCTCATGTCCATGATCCGCTGTGTTCCGCGTGTCAGGTCTCCTTTTAATAACCAGATAAGGAAAGGCACCTTTTTACTAATGACCAAGGTCCTGACCGTACTGGGAACCAGTCCATTTGGGAGGCCCCAGAGAGCCCAGAGTGGCAGCAGGAGCTCAGACCCAGGCACCTCGGGTACTCTTTGCCCAGGAGGGCCTAGGGCACACGAGGCTCCCTCTCTGGGATGCGGGTGCCCAGGGACCTGCAGGCCACCTCCAGGGGCAGGTCCTGGTCCCACTGAGAGCTGAGATGCGCCCTGTGCTGCTTCTCTGGCAGGCAGCGCCCCTTGGAACCGTAAAGGGAAGTTGCTGGGAGCACAGTCAAGTTCAGAGTTGGATGAGGGAGCCCAGGATGTGTGTGTCCTCTCAGGATCAGTGTTAGGGGCCGTGCTGTGAAGATGGAGGAGGGACTGCCCAGCAGTGCTCCCGCTGTGCCTGCCCAGCAGTGCTCCCGCTGTGCCTGCCCAGCAGTGCTCCCGCTGTGCCTGCCCAGCAGTGCTCCCGCTGTGCCTGCCCAGCAGTGCTCCCGCTGTGCCTCAGCAACTCACAAGCACATGAAAACCTCCTGGCATCAGCGCTTGGCGCACACAAAGGCCTGGCCGCCTCCCCAACCCTGTAGTCCCCAAGGAGCGTGGAGAACCTCCCGAGGCCCAAGCATCCTGGGGCCTTGGTCCTAGCCCTGGTGACACCCTCAAGGCCCAGCGTCCATAGTGTGCGGCCCTCGCCACTCCTGGCGGCACAGGCAGCTAAGGAGGGGCCCATCTCTCAGGTCCTTGAGTGGGGAGGGTGTGGCTCACCCAGGAGACCTGAGGTGGCCCTCAGTGGCCATGCTCCCGTGGGGCCTCGCACAGTCCGCCTGCCCCCAGGCCGTGCAGCCTAGTGGCCAGCAAAGTGACCAGACAGTGGGCAAAGAGCTTCCACTGTGCCCAACGCCCCACAGCACCCGGCCCAGAGCACCGCGGCCACCACATCCTCAGCTTCCTCCTCAGTCTGCACAGCTGCCTCGAAGCCCCTGTCACTGTTTCCGTCAGATGGGATGAACCGAGGCTTTGGGAAGTTACAGCCTCGCCAGCCCATGATCGGGGCCACTAATCAGCGGTGCGTGGTTCCCGGCTCTCTAATCAGCGCCGGCCTGGCCTGGCTGAGGGTGGTGATTACCCTCATCCACCAGGCATTCCCTCCCGGGGTGAGTGATGTGGGTGCAGTGGCGGGACTGTGGCTCCTGATCAAAGCCAGACGCTCAGACCTGGACATGGGAGAACGCTTCAGGAGCACATGCAGCCTGTGCACATGTGTACACATACATGTTCAGAGCATGTCAGACAACCAGAGCCCGCTGGGCCGTGGCCACAAGAGCATGGCCATAGCCCTTCTGTGGGGGCCGAAGGGCAGGTGGCCTGCAGCCTCTGGGTGGGGCTGGCTGCCCTCGTCCCCTAGAGCAGATGATTTCCTGATTAAAAATCAAAGCATTGAAGCCGTAATTCCTACTCTCAAACAGATCAAAGAGGAAATCCAAAGCCGAAACTCTTCAGCGAATTTATTAAATGAAACCCGGCCCGGCCATGTGTCTCGACACCCCAGCCCCTGGTCTCCTTACGATGCCATGAGACGCGTTTCTGGGCTGCGCTGGCTGCGGCCCTCCCCCATTCACACTGCAGTCTCCTGTTTCCTGTTGCAGGCTTCGGGTACCTGACGAAGCAGCTGATGGGCCTGGCTGGCGGCCGGATTGTCCTGGCCCTCGAGGGAGGCCACGACCTGACTGCCATTTGCGATGCCTCCGAAGCATGTGTTTCTGCCTTGCTGGGAAATGAGGTACGAAGACCCCAGAGACCCCACGGGACGCTCCACACTGACAGGCTCAGGGTTGCGGCCTGGCTGCCCGAGAGCCCCAGAGCGTGAAAGCCAGTGGGTCTCTGACCACATGGATGCTTGCAGCTCTGCCTTGCACCTGCCCCCCACCCCTGCGTAGCTCTAAATGTGGCAGAACTGTGATGATGGCTGGAAGAGGTGCAGGAGGCAGGACTGGAAGGAGCCCTTCTGTCGTGAGAAGATGGCTCAGGGTCCTCTGTGGTGCGGCTGCACCCTTTCAGTTCAGGGTCCCTCTCTCCATTAAGTGGAGCACACTGTGACCAGAGGTTTTCTTTTTCTTTCTCTCATCATTTCCTCTGTGGACAGTCAGCTTCTCTAGGGAATCCTCATGTGGCCCCGAGGCAGGCTGAGGCTCTTCTGCCCAGCAGGCATGTCTGCTGCTCTGAGCCCCCAGGGACATGGCTCCCTGCTGTGTCCCTACCAGCACCACTGGAGGGAGTCAGAGACGCTGTGGTCTGTACAGCCGGGCCTCCGAAGCCTGGACAGAGAAAAAGAGCATTCCAAGGGCTCGGGGTGAGAGCGCCAGTTGCAGCATTCCATTCCAGCGGGACGCTGGGGCCCGGGTCTCCCTGCTCCCAACGTGGCCTCCACCAGGTGTGGGCCAGTGAGATGGGGGGAGGAGGCGGTGCCACAGCTACCGATGTCATATCCACCTCCAGGAGTGTCTGAGGTGTGTGACACAAAGTGGAGGGGTACCTTTCATTCTGAGTTTCCCACACCTGCTCTTCCTGAGCCTCTGAACCCGTCCACAGGCTTTTGGGTTGAGTCCACAGCCCCAAGACACGACTCAGTCGGTGGCTTCCCCACGCGGAGCTCTGCCTGGGTGTCCAGTGCAGGTCCTGAGAACAGACAGCTGGCGCCTGGGGGACTCGAGGGCCATGTGGCGGGATCACTTGACCACAGGAAGTGGAGGGCAGGGCAGTGCCTGAGGCTCCAGCACACCAGATGCAGAGGCCTTGCCAGCAGGCAGGGTGGGAGTCTGCCTCCTGTGCCCCCTGGGACTGCCCTCCCCAGCCCGGCAGTCCTGAGGACAGTCTCAGCAGAGTCGGGGTGACAGGGCACTTAGTGGGGGTGTCCTGGTGCTCAGCGGTTTGCAGGAACCTGCATTTTCACCCCCATTGATGCTCAGCCCCCACTCTGGGGGCTTCTCTAGAAGCAGCATCCTGATTTTCAGCTCAAGGAAAAGGCAGCACTCTACCATCCGACCTCACCTGTCTTTATAAAAAATTCTTCCCGGTCCCTTATGTTTGGGGAACCAGTGGGCAGCAGCTCAGATGCCCTCGGGTCAGTGCTGGCTTTTGCCTGCCCGTGGGTGCTCCAGACCGAGGTGCTGGTCCCAGGCTCTCTGTTCATCAGATGGGCAGTCACACACTCACAGGTGCCCTGCACGCCCCTGGGCTCTGGTGTCTGATGGCTCCTAATGACAGGCTCTCTGGCCTGGCATTGTGGGGCAGACAGAGGGGTGGCAGGGACTTCAGCCATCCCAGTACACTGTGCAAGCCTCCCCCGATGGAAAGCTGACCCTGCTCGCTCCAGGACGGTCCAGGTATCGTGCAACTAAGGGCAGTGCCCAGAGGCACTCAAGGTCATGAGCGTGGGGAAATGTCGGGCCACACAGGAGGCCACGGACCCCTGTAGTTAAGCACGGCTCTCCCGGGGTCTGGTGTGCAGGCATCTTTCGCATTGTTCTGGAAAATGCAGAGGGAGGGTCCGCTCTTTGGCCCGCTGTCTGTGAGTGGCCTCAGCATGCACAGTGGGCCTCGAGGTGGCCAGCACACAGGGCGCCTTGCAGAGGACGCCTCCTGCACATGGGTGTGGGTGCTGGAATTCTTGTTGTGAGCGTTAGAACGAAAGGGTGTCTTCTTCCCAGTGTGAACCCCATTATGAGAGGAACCCCACTGGTCACAGCCAGTTCCCACCTCCACCATCTCTGCCGTCTGTCCCTGGGAAGCAGGCTGCTTTCCAAACAGTTGGTAACTCGCTGCTAACTGGGTACTGCTTTAGCCGAGGCAGCCACGCGTTCCTCACCTGGGTCTGCTGGTGAGAGCAGCCTCTTATTGTGAGCAGTCAAGACTCCCACCTTCCTAGGGCCCCAGGCCGCCGCAGCACCAGAACCTTCCTCCCTCCCCTTCTGTTGAGGCCGATGTGAGGGGCAGCATCAGAGACGGCGGAGGCGGGACCTGGGGCTGCAGGTCCTGCCTCCAGCCAGAGGCGCCCCAGTCAGGGGTCTCCCCCTGCACCAGAAGTGGGAGCAGCACATGGCATCCTCCAGGCCCCTCCCCACCCCCTCAGCAGCCTGCGCCGGAAGTGGGAGGAGCACAGGGCATCCTCCAGGACCCTCGCCACCCCATCAGCAGGCCTGCTGCCATGGCTTTCCCAGAAAGGCCAGCACTGTAATCCTAAATTTTGAAAGATTCACTCTGAGAGAAACCTGCTTTATTTTCCAGGAAAGGTCTCATTCAGACACAGGCCTGAAGGCCAAGCACACCAGCAATATCTCCAGGTGACACAAACTGCCCGGCACAGCAAGGGGGGCTTCTCCAGGCCGGGGAAGCCAGGGCGGTGCGTGCCAGCTGTATGTTCCTCCAGCCCTTGCCATTAGAGGGAGAGGAGCAGCTTCCTGAGAACCTGCAAGGCTCCGTCTCTCTGCAGTGACTCCTCATCTAAGGGCCGTGGGTGAGGCCTGCAGATTATCGGCGGGGCTCAGTGCCTTGCCCCGGTGACCATGTGCAGCTGCTGAGGGAGGCCCAGGACCGGCAGCGCTGAGCCTCGGCTCACCCAGAGGCTGCCATGGGGCCTTGACCCAGACTTGGGAAGCCAGGGAGCTGGCAGTCAGGGAAGTGAGCATTGGCCAGCGGTCTCCCAGACAGGAGGGAAGTTCAGTGGCTTGAGGAAGTAGAGGACGCCAAGGGCAGGGTGACCCTGGGGGTCAGTGAGAGCCCAGAGGTGCAGGCACCTCACAGGAGGACAGTTGTGCTCTCGCAGAGGGTGTGGGGGAGGCTGGGCTGGCCAAGCCAAGAGCACGAGGCAGAAGGGGAAAGGGGAGAGAGGGACGCATGGCCAGGCCTGACGTGGTCTGTTGGGCCCTACTAGAACCCCTGGATCTTCTGAGGGGTGGGCGCATACATCCCCTTGCACACCTCTGCCGACAGCTGACAGTGCTGCCTTAAAGAAACACTGCAGGGCCGGCCGGGTGCGGTGGCTCACGCCTGTAATCCTAGCATTTTGGGAGGCCGAGGCGGGCGGATCACGAGGTCAGGAGATCGAGCCCATCCTGGCCAACATGGTGAAACCCCCTCTCTACTAAAAATAAAAAAAAAAATTAGCCGGGTGTGGTGGCGGGCGCCTGTAGTCCCAGCTACTTGGGAGGCTGAGGCAGGAGAATGATGTGAACCCGGGAGGCGGAGCTTGCAGTGAGCCGAGATCACGCCATTGCACTCCAGCCTGGGCGACAGAGCGAGACTCCATCTCAAAAAAAAAAGAAAAAGAAAAAGACTGCAGGGCCACGGCCCGGCTTGGGAGGATGGGGGATGGGAACGGTACCATGACCCACTACAGAGCAAGACCCCTGGGTGCGTGACCCTGGTATAGCAGACCTGGAGTATGCGAGACCCCACGTGTGCCAAGCCCCAAGGGCATAAGACTTAGCCAGAGGAGTGACAGCAGGCGATGGCCAAGGTCAGGGCCTTGAAGGGGGGGGTCAGGACCTTGCATCGCCAAGGGGAGCCCCGTGGGACCTGCAGCCTGGGCCATCGCAGGGGCCTGTGCCAGCCAGAGGGGTGCCGAGAGGGGACATGGGCAGTGGCTGCAGGTACCAGGACACGCCCTGCCTTCTCCTGGCCATCTTTGCTGGTCAGGGATGGTGTTCATGTTAACATAAATCACAAGTAGATCGAAGATCCAGGTGGCATCCCTGCAGCGGGTGAGCTGGCCAGCGACAGGCTGGATAAAAGAGCAGGCTGCTGTTCAAAACGTCCAAAGCACTTTACAGGCCCTTTCTTCACATCAAACAGTCTTTTCCCCCTTTTTGCTCCAGTTAAAAGGCAACTGACGTATATATTCTACCATCCCGAAGCCTTATGGTTCTTCTGGCCAGTTATTTTAAATAGCAATAGGGAACTTTGCTTTCAGCCATGGCCTGTTCTTGCTTCCTGATGCGTGTTTGCTCTTCTAACAAGAAAATGTTCTTTTACTTAAACACATCAAAAAGCAGGAAGCACTAGTTTTATCAAGGTCTCTTTAAAAGTCTCTTTAATGCACAAGAGTTGGCCTGGGCCCCGCCCCTCTGCCCGGCGGCCTTTGATGAAGGTTGATATACAGTGTGCCGGGCAATCTGGCACACACAGGCAGGGCCGCCAGCTGTGACGGCAGTGGCCTGCGGGGCCCCTGCTGCAAGAAGTGGCTGAGTTATAGGGTGTGCAGGACAGGAAGTGCAGAGGGGCCTTGGCATCCCCGCTTCCTATCAGAGCGACCCCTCTGTCTTCAGCGTGTAGGTCTGGAGGCTGGTGCTGTTCCCAGCAACCATTTTATTTAATAGTTTCCATGTTCAGTTGTCTGCAACTGCCAGTGACCATGGACAGTGAAAACTTCCCTACGAGTGTTGCATGTTGCAGTGTAGACGGGCTGTTGAGTCGTGTGGGCGCAGCACCGAGTCGGGCCTCCAGCCAACTTCCATCAAAGACCCTGCACCAGACGGCCACGGGGATCTGTGGCCCAGGCCCGTGCCCCCGGGAGGTTAGGAAAGGACTATCTCTCCTGTCTGAGACCATGCCCAAGGCAGATTTTTGCTTGGGCCAATTTTCTACTTTAGTCATGGGTTTTTCAGGGTTAAAATGCCACCATCTCATTTAACCCACTCCAGGATCCGTGGAAGACATTCGTGGAGCAGGAGGGTGGTGTCGTGTGGAAAAGGTTTTCCCCCGGGAGTTTAGCTTATTAGTTATGTCCTGATGCTTTGTGAAAGGTGTGGACGTGAAACAGCTCTAACAAAGTAACGAAAACCAAGTGTGTGTGAGGGACTGAGTTGGATTAACCTGAGAGCTGGCTGCCTGCTTCCAGTCACTGTTCCTCTCACACTCACACCCCACATGGGCACCCTCTTGTACACACACACCACACATATGCACACACAGGCACCACAGTCTCACATGCACACACACCACATGCGCATCCTTGCACATGCACACCACACATGCACACACACGCACACCCTCATGCACGCACACACCACACAGGCACCAGTCACATGCACACACCACACATGCACACCCACACAAGCACCACTCACACATGCACACACACCACACGCACTCCCTCTCGTGCACACACCACACATGCACACCCACACAAGCACCACTCACACATGCACACACCACACATGCACACCCACACAGGCACCAGTCACATGTGCACACACCACACGTGCATCCTCGCACATGTGCACACCACATATGCACACCCACACAAGCACCACTCACACATGCACACACACCACACGCACACCCTCTTGTGCACACACACACCTCATATGCACCCACAGGCACCACAGTCTCGTGCACACACCACACGTGCATCCTCGCATACATGCACACCCACAGACGCACCAGTCACATGTGCACACACCACACACGCACACCCTTGTGCACAAACACAATGCACACCCACAGAAGCACCAGTTACACATGCACACACACCACACGCACACCCTTTCATGCACACACACACGCACCAGTCACACGTGCACACACCACACACCCTCTTGTGCATGCACACACCACACACATGCACACCCACACAGGTACCACAGTTTCACACATCACATGCACCACACACACGCACCCTCTTGTGCATGCACACACCACACATGCACACCCAAACACCAGTCTCACACATCTGCACATGCATACACTCATAAATGCACCAGTCTCACACGTGCACACACACGCACTACACGCAGTCTCATGCACACACCACATACATGCACTCTCATACCCCACAAGCACATGCTGTCACACACCCACATTCATACACATGAATGCTCACACACACCACACACTCCCACACTCAGTCACACTCCCCCCAAGCCAACAGTGAATGTTTTATCTATCTGTGTGCATCGGCTTGTGGCACGCACAGGATCCACGTCGTGTGTCCGGCTTGCTCCTCTTTCCATCCGGGCTGCCAAAGCCTTCCTGGCCGACTTTCAGCAAGACAGAGCCCAGCCTCGTGGCCTTCAGAGTTGAAGGAGCTGTGGCCACACGCAGCGGGGCCATCCCTCTGGGCCCCGTTACCTGGGCGTTGGGATATAAGGGACATCTCAGCGCTCCCCCTTCCCTGGGTCCCCCTCTGTAAAGGAGCCTGCGTATATCCCTCATGGGCCCAGGCCGGGGCAGGTGTGGGCTGCTCCGGGTTTGCTTGTGACAGACAGTTACGCTGAACTTCCGGGCAAGTCCCCAATACACCTAGGTGACCATGTCTCCGGTAAACGTCCAGGAGGGGAAGTGGCGGGCCCAGGGTGTGTTTGTTCACCTTTAGGAGATAACATCAAGCGGCTTTTTAAGGGTTAAAACTGTCTTCAGCAGTGGCGTGACCAGACCTCAGCAGCATTTGGCATTGTTGCCCTTGACCTTTGCCAGCCGGACGGGGGTAAAACTGGCCCCTCCGCAGGGCTCCAGGGTCCCTTCCTCATGACCGCCATGGCTGAGCAGCCCCGCATCTGCCTGTTGGCCACTGGGCTTTCCCTCCTTGTGAAGTTCATGTCTTCTGCCCGTTTTTCTATTGGATTGTCTTTTCCCTATTTGTTCTTAGTGGGGTGAATTAGACAGATGGACAGAGGGAAGGAAGGAGAGAGCGGTGGTGTGAAGCAGGCTCTCCACATGTTGCTGACCAGCTTGTCTGAGTCCAGGGAGACAGAACACCCACACACACGTTCTGTGCAGCGGATTTACTACCTACAGACAGGCAGCAGGGGACGGCAGAAGCCCAGGGCACCGTGAGCCAGTCCCCCAAGGCTCGGAAAATGCCCCAGTGGATGGAGTCCCGTCTGCACACTCCTTTAGGAAACAGCCTGTCCTGAATTTTGTACCCCGAGTGCCATGTGACACACTGAGCTGAAGCACTGAAGGGTGCCCTGTTTCCATCGGTGGAGGACTGGGACAGAGCCAGGCTGGCCGGCCCGTGTCCTTCACACCTCAGGCTGTGTTGCCCAGCACAGTCCATGGTCACTCTCGAGAACTATGAGTGTGAGGGACCTGGGTGGATCCAAGGCTCCCTGGAGAACTGTGCTCCAGGCTGGTGGGTGGGTCCAAGGCCCCCCGGAGAGCTGTCCTGCAGGCTGGTGCGTGGGTCCAAGGCCCCCTGGAGAACTGTGCTCCAGGCTGGTGGGTGGGTCCAAGGCCCCCCAGAGAACTGTCCTGCAGGCTGGTGGGGGGGGGTCCAAGGCCCCCAGGAGAACTGTGCTCCAGGCTGGTGGGTGGTAGCTGGGTCCGTAGGAGTGTTCTCCCTGTCCTCTGGAGGAGTGGAGGTAGGATCAGAATAATCTGTTCCTTGACTGGGAGGACTCTTCTAGGCCGCAGGTTTACTTTGGGTGAAAATTTTAAATTACAGATTCAGTGACTTTAATGGTTATAGGTCTATTTAAGTTTCCTATTCCTTCTTAATTTTGAGAAGTTACATTTTACCAGAAATGTCTCCATTTCAACCAAAATTTCTTCAGATTTCTTGGCAAGAGTTAAGTGTCCCCAGTTTCCTGCCTTTTACGTCTCTGCTCTGCCTGTAGCCGGGGCCCCCTTTCATCCCTGGGGTCGTCCCTGTGTACCCCCCGAACTTGGGTTTCCTCCGTCAGTCCTGCCGGAGCTTGTCAGTTTAATCAAGCACTTCCGAGAATCCATTTTCTACTGCAGCATCCTTATTTCTTTTCAGAATTTGTCTGCTTTTCCATCTATTTTCTTTCCTTCTTGCTTTAGGACCACTGTGTTCTCTTGCTAACTTCTTACGTTGGATATTTACTTTTAGTCTTTCCTGATATGTGCAGTTAGGGCTGTGAATGGCTGCAGCGTGGCATCCAGCCACATCTCACATCGTGATCGGGAGCACTTTTCATTACTTTTAATTCTCAGCATTTCCTGATGTCTGTTATGATTTCTTCTCTGAGCTGTGAGTTGGTTGGTGTGTTTTCTAATTTCCAAACACACGGACTCATTGGTTCTCTTTTTGCTATCAATTTCCAGCAAATTGCACTGTGGTAAGAAAAGGAAGTGTGGTTGGCATTTATTTTTTTGTGGAGACTTGCTTTACGGGCCAGTGCGTGGTCAGCCTGCAGAGACCTTCCACATGTGTTTGAGATAATGTGTCTTCTCCGTCTGTTTCACAGAGTTCTGTTTGTGTTCATTAAACAGAGCTTGCTAATTGTATTGTTCGCGTTTTGGTTTTCCTGACCGACGATTGTCTGCTGGATCTGAGAAAGACGTGGCAAAGTCTCCCGCGATGGTGGGGCACGTATTCTTGTCTTGTTTCCATTGCACCCATTTTTACTTAGACATTTTAAAGCTGCTTTACTAAATATAGACATTTGACATCATTATGCCCTTTCGTGATGAATCGAAGTTTTATCACAGTAACCTGTATATCCAGTAACGGCCTTCCCCTTACATCTTTTGTGCCAGATATTGGAGCTGTGACCCCAGCTGCCTTTTGGCCAGGTTTGCCTGCCTAGTGTCAGTTTTCCTGTGTGACTTTTAGCCTTCCCCTGAAGTTTCAGATGTGTCTCCTATAAACAGCAAAAGCCTGGGCAATATATCACATCTCACCTGTCCTGTCCAGTGGTCCGTGCTTTAAGTGGAAACGTGGGGCGTTTGCTGTTAGTTTCCCTTTTTTCAGATGCCTTCTTAGCATCTTATTTTATTCTTTGTTCGTCCCCATTTTCTGTGGCTCTTTCCTTTTTCTCCTTTCTCGCCTTCTCTTGGGGTAATTGAGGGTTTCCTGCATTCCATTTGTTCCCTCTACTGAGTCCAAAGATATGCAACCTATTTTCTTGTTTTTCATTCGTCATCTTTAACAACTGGAGCATGTATTGTCAGCACAGTCAGCATCCTCACTCCCGCCTCCATGCAAACCAAAGCCCAGACTGGGCCAGCCCCATTTAGGGTGCCAGGGTGCCAGAGTACACACAGAGCACCCAGGTGGATGTCCTTCCACTGCAAAACTTGTTGATCAGACACTGAAATTTAACCAGGGCCATGAATGGTTTTGTTTTTCTTTTACTAAATCTGGCAGCCCTAGCCTCAGTGCCCCATCCCAGGTTATATCACTGATTGGTGTTTCATTTCCTTCTTTCTTTTGTTTGATTTCACTGATAAGACACCATTATTATTGCTCCGTGTCATCCCTGTTCATCCAGGCTCTCCTGCACTTATGTCATTTTCTTGGCTCATCATTCCTCCTCATTTCTCACACTGTCTTCTAGGATTGTTTTCATACTGCCTTAAGTGTAATACATCCACTAGAGTATCCCTTGGGAAAACACTCATGTGGTCAACTTCCCCAGCTTGTGTTTGTGAGGGGGAAGGTCTTTATCTCACCCTTGTTCTTGGAGGGTAGTCTCACTGGATAAACAATTCTGGGTTGACAAGGATTTGCTCTTGACACATTGAAGATCTTAAGCCACTGTCCGCTTGCCTCCATTGCTGTTAAGGAGCTGGTGTGTGGCTAATGGCTACCTCTTTGAGGATTCTGTTTTCTCTAGCAGCTTTTAGAATTTTCTTTTTGTTTTTGATGTTCTGCAGTTTTACTCTGATGTACCTAGGTGTGCATTCCTGGGTTTTTTTGCCCCCAGCTTGGGTCTCAGATCTTCCACGTCAGGTTCATAAATCTCTGGTTGCTTCATCGTACAGAAGTGTCATTTATTTTTAATACATACTCAGTATATTTACTTTTTATAACTGATAATTTCAGTAACTGCAATCTTTAAGGATCTAATCAACATTCTTAATAAACTTTTAGTTTTTGGGTAGTCTAAGATTTACAGAAACATTGTAGAGATCTGTACAAGTTCCTCATATCCCCCTCAGAAAACGTCTTCTACTGTGAACATCTTACTTCGATACAAGTCATTTGTCACAACTTAGAAACCAACGCTGGTCCAAGACTATTAACTCCAGAGTGTATTCGGATGTCACCAGCTTTACCACAACTGTCCTTTCTCTATTTTAGGGTCCCGTCCAGGATCACACATCGCATTTAGTCATTTCGTGTCTTTTGTCTGAGTCTTTCATGGTTTTTCAAGGAGCATTGGCCGGAGATTTTGCAGACTGCCCTTCAGTTCGTGTTTGAGTTTCTTCTCCTGGTTCTGTGCTTTAGGGAGGAAGATCACAGAATCCAAATGCCATTTGCTTGTCAGATGTGCTGTCAACACGGCTCACTGACCTTGATCATTTGCTGAGAGTGATGTTTGCCAGGTCCTTCCACCATCGGGTTACGCTTTTACCGCCTTTCCAAATGTATTCTCTGGAAGAAAGTCACATTCAGCACAGTGCACACTCAGGGGGACAGAGTTGGGAGGCCTTAAGCTCCACCTCCGGAAGAGGGGAGTAGATACCTGCGTTATTTGAAATGCTCAAGGATTTGTCTCTGCTCCCCTGTGTGTGTATTTAGTTATTTATTCGTATCCCGGTGAACTCCTGGGTATCTGTCTTACACTTTGGATCATGCTTCAATACCACGGTGTTGATTTTGCTGCTCAGCTGGTTCCTGCTCTGGCCCTGGGGCACCTTTCAGACTGGCCCTGCATGTCCTGTGATGGCCCCGTCCCTTGACCCTCAGGCACGTCCTGATTTCCCAGCTCCACGAGGCGCTCCAGGCTCTCCTTGTATTTTCCCTGCGCCAGCCTTGGACCGAGCTGTTCTCCAAGGAGCCCGCTTCCCTTCATTGGAGAATGGGATTGGGAACCTCGCTCATCCCTCCTGACCCAGGCTCGTGCTGGCTCGCTTCCGTGTTGTTTGGGGTTTTTGTGTTTGGAAACTCACGCTTCCTGGAAGTTAACCGGCTGTGCTCATTGGAAGCCTGCTGTGGGATGTGTGCCTCCAAAGAAGCCCTGCAGTGGTTTCTGTCTGGCGCCCTGGCCTGGCGGAGCTGCCACTGTCGATAGTAGCTGTCCACTCACAGTGTCTAGAACCGGGTGGATTCTCAGGGTCACTTTGTCTTTCCACCTCTACCCAGAAGCCAGAGTTAAAACCCAAACGCTCCTTCCCATGGCCTCTGTGGGACAAGTTGTTGTGTGTCTGTCCTCGCTCACCCATCCTGTCCCGACAGTGGTCTTTCCAGCCCCAGTCTGCACAGCCCAAGGCTGGCTCCAGGACACCTGGGGACATGGGTGTTCTGGCCTCCTGGCTCAGGTCCAGCTTTGTTCCAGACCCAGCAGGTTTCGCCTGGTTTTGTGGGCTCTTCCGGTTATTTAAAGGTTCTTGAACTGTTGTATTTTTATATTTTTATAATCTTTTTCAATCAACCTTTTTTTTTTTTTGAGACAGGGTCTCACTCTGTTGCCCAGGCTGGAGTGCAGTGGCACAATCTCGGCTCACTGTAGCCTCCGCCTCCTGGATTCAAGTGATTCTCATGCCTCAGCCTCCCGAGTAGCTGGGACTACAGGTGCCCACCACCATACCTGGCTGAGTTTTGTATTTTTAGTAGAGACGGAGTTTCACCACGTTGCCCAGGCTGGTCTGGAACTCCTGACCTCAAGTGATCCACCCGCCTCGGCCTCCCAAAGTACTGGGATTACAGGCATGAGCCACTGCGCCCGGCCAGTCAACCATTTTTAATTGTTGTGTTGCAAATGCTTTGCCCTGTTGCCCTGTCATTGACTTGTAAACTTCTTCTCTGCTTTTATCTGCTGCTAGTACTTAGGGAAAAACTCGGTGTGAAGGATTCCCTCTGAGAGATCTGACTTCTTCTTCCATTTCATCTCCCCCGACCCCACCTTCCACTGCCCTGGAAGAAAACCAAGATCAGGGGATATTCAGACATTCTTATTTATTAATAAAAGACGAGGGAAAGCAAAGTGATGAAGTAAGCATCACTCCCCCTCATGGAACCCTGTGGCATCGATGGCAGATACCAAGCTCAGGTGCTGGTGCCAGCCCACTCCTAGGGACCGTCTTTCTTCCTGCTGCTTGTAGGAACCCACAAATATAACTTACAGTGTCCTAACAAAAATCCACTTTTACAAAAAATTTATATAATAAATACCACAGCACATTTGGCTTTTTACAGTTATTTTTTCCTACTCTGTGGGCAAATGCACCCCACAAGGGACTCTGTGCTCAGAAAACAGCTGCAGTCTCGGAACACCCCATCTAATGCACGTGTGGATTATTATATTGGCAGTCTTTATATTCTTATGTATTTTCTTCCAGCTTGATCCTCTCCCAGAAAAGGTCTTACAGCAAAGACCCAACGCAAACGCTGTCCGCTCCATGGAGAAAGTCATGGAGATCCATAGTAAGTTGCCCGGCTGGGTGCTCACAGGGGACACGCCCCTGCAGGTGGGACTGCACCGCACCCCATCCCTCTCCCGCTATACCCCCAGCTCCTCTCCATCCCACTGCTGGCTGCTTCCCCAGGCCTGTAGCAGAAGGCCTTGCTTTCAGCTGCATTTCTTGAGCTGGTAGAGACTCACGTTTAACCCCGACTGGATTTCCCCGGCCTGCTGGGATGGTTCCATCAGCCCATTTTGTAGATCTAGAGAATCAAGGCCCAGACAGTCTCAGTGTAAAGTCACTTGCTCTGGGTCCCCAGCTGGCAGCGGGGGCCATGGCTGTGAGCCTGTACCCTGGGGACTCCGGCCTCTTCCCCGGACCAGAGAAGCCCACGTCCTGAGCTCAAAGAACCCTTGGCCCTGCAGAGAGGCAGGGGGTAGGCCCTCCGCGTTCTGGCACCGACCCTCAAGCAGCAGGTCCTGGGTGCAAGGGCGTGGCACGCAGCCTATCTCAGAGGCGTCTCCCACACCCTGTCGTTGTCGCAAGCCCAGCTTGTCTTGCCTTTGAGATGACCCAGATGGTTGAGACTGTCCACACAAGCAGGGATAGTCCAGAGCTCGGCTGCCCGTTTCCCTGTGTGGGGGAGTCCTGGCCTCAGAGCCCTGAAGCTGACCCTGGGCCAGGCCCAGCCCTCCACATAACCCGCCCTTGCGCCTGATGCAGTACCCCTCCACCCCAGCCTCTGTGAGGGCCCAAGCAGAAGACCCCTCAGCCCCAGCGACAATCCCTCAGCTCACCTGCTGCCAGAGATAGGAAGGCTCAACCCAGCAGGCTGGCAGCCCCCACTCCTGGCCACCCAGGGCAGAAAGGGGCCTGTGGGCGTGGAAAGCCAGGTGCACAGGAGCCTCCATCTGCAGTCCTAGGTGGGCCTGCTCCTGGAGGGGCTCCAGCCACTCATGATGGGGAAACATTCCCAGAGATTCTGGGTCTTTGTGAGTTTGTAGCCATGCAGTCTTCTGCTTCATGTCTCTTCAAAGGCGAGTGCTTTTAAAACCATAAGGGATCAATCTGGTTTGAGGCTCAGGGTCCTGCAGGACCTTCCCGGGCCACAGTGCATCCTGCTAAGTTGTAGTCACTGAGCGACTTTCCTCACCCCACCACCCCAGGCAAGTACTGGCGCTGCCTGCAGCGCGCAACCTCCACAGTGGGGCGTTCTCTGATCGAGGCTCAGACTTGCGAGAACGAAGAAGCCGAGACGGTCACCGCCATGGCCTCGCTGTCCGTGGGCGTGAAGCCTGCCGAAAAGAGGTGAGCACCTGCCCTGCCGCCCACCTGCCCTGCCGCCCGCCTGCAGGCTCACCCAGCCCCACTGTGCCCACTGACACACTATTCAGGGTCAGAACCTTTATGGCACGTGCCATGCCCAACAGACTAGAGACAGGCCAGCGTGGCCCCCTCCTTCCAGTGCCAAAGCCCCTTAGGGACATGTGAGGAGCGTTAGATCCTGAACAGATGGACCCGGGGCCACCAGGCCTGGGCTAGGCTGGCGGGTGGCGCAGCGCACAGCCTTTAACCCACGTTCTGTTCTCTCCTCTCTGTGCTGCACCTGCCCCACGCCCCTGTCTCTTTCTCTTGCGGGATCCACAGACCAGACGAGGAGCCCATGGAAGAGGAGCCGCCCCTGTAGCACTCCCTCGAAGCTGCTGTTCTCTTGTCTGTCTGTCTCTGTCTTGAAGCTCAGCCAAGAAACTTTCCCGTGTCACGCCTGCGTCCCACCGTGGGGCCCTCGGAGCACCCAGGGACACCCGGCGTGCGACAGCCACGGGAAGCCTTTCCGCCGCCCAGGCCCACAGGTCTCGAGATGCACATGCACGCCTGGGCGTGGCAGCCTCACGGAACACGGGACAGACGCCGGCGACGCGCAGACACACGGACATGCGGAAGCCAAGCACACTCTGGCGGGTCCCGCGAGGGACGCCGTGGAAGAAAGAAGCCTGTGGCAACAGGCGGCCGAGCTGCCGAATTCGGTTGACACGAGGCACAGAAAACAAATATCAAAGATCTAATAATACAAAACAAACTTGATTAAAACTGGTGCTTAAAGTTTGATTATTACCCACAACTCCACAGTCTCTGTGTAAACCACTCGACTCATCTTGTAGCTTATTTTTTTTTAAAGAGGACGTTTTCTACGGCTGTGGCCTGCCTCTGTGAACCATAGCGGTGTGCGGTGGGGGGTCTGCACCCGGGTGGGGGACAGAGTGACCTTTAAAGAAAACAAAACTGGACAGAAACAGGAATGTGAGCCTGGGGGAGCTGGCTTGAGTTTCTCAAAAGCCATCGGAAGATGCGAGTTTGTGCCTTTTTTTTATTGCTCTGGTGGATTTTTGTGGCTGGGTTTTCTGAAGTCTGAGGAACAATGCCTTAAGAAAAAACAAACAGCAGGAATCGGTGGGACAGTTTCCTGTGGACAGCCGAGCCTGGCAGTGCTGGCACCGTGAGCTGGCCTGACGCCTCAAGCACAGGCACCAGCCATCATCTCCGGGGCCAGGGCTGCAGCCCGGCGGTCCCTGTTTTGCTTTATTGCTGTTTAAGAAAAATGGAGGTAGTTCCAAAAAAGTGGCAAATCCCGTTGGAGGTTTTGAAGTCCAACAAATTTTAAACGAATCCAAAGTGTTCTCACACGTCACATAACGATTGAGCATCTCCATCTGGTCGTGAAGCATGTGGTAGGCACACTTGCAGTGTTACGATCGGAATGCTTTTTATTAAAAGCAAGTAGCATGAAGTATTGCTTAAATTTTAGGTATAAATAAATATATATGTATAATATATATTCCAATGTATTCCAAGCTAAGAAACTTGATTCTTATGAAATCTTGATAAAATATTTATAATGCATTTATAGAAAAAGTATATATATATATATATATATAAAATGAATGCAGATTGCGAAGGTCCCTGCAAATGGATGGCTTGTGAATTTGCTCTCAAGGTGCTTATGGAAAGGGATCCTGATTGAAATTCATGTTTTCTCAAGCTCCAGATTGGCTAGATTTCAGATCGCCAACACATTTGCCACTGGGCAACTACCCTACAAGTTTGTACTTTGATTTTAATTATTTTCTAACAGAACCCCTCCCGTCTCCAAGCCTTCATGCACATATGTACCTAATGAGTTTTTATAGCAAAGAGTATAAATTTGCTGTTGATTTTTGTATGAATTTTTTCACAAAAAGATCCTGAATAAGCATTGTTTTATGAATTTTACATTTTTCCTCACCATTTAGCAATTTTCTGAATGGTAATAATGTCTAAATCTTTTTCCTTTCTGAATTCTTGCTTGTACATTTTTTTTACCTTTCAAAGGTTTTTAATTATTTTTGTTTTATTTTTGTACGATGAGTTTTCTGCAGCGTACGGAATTGTTGCTGTCAGAGTTTATTTTCAGAAAGTGAGAGGAGGGACTGTAGGTCTTTTTGGAGTGACACCGATTGTATCTTTCCTGGTCTGTCCTAGGAGCTGTATAAAGAAGCCCAGGGGCTCTTTTTGACCTTCAACACTAGTAGTATTACGAGGGGTGGTGTATTTTTCCCCTCCGTGGCAAGGGCAGGGAGGGTCGCTTAGGATGCCCGGCCACCCTGGGAGGCTCGCCAGATGCCGGGGGCAGTCAGCATTAATGAAACTCATGTTTAAACTTCTCTGACCACATTGTCAGGATAGAATTCTAACTAACTTCAGTTTTCCAAAGACCTTTTGAGCATGTCAGCAATGCATGGGGCACACGTGGGGCTCTTTACCCACGGGTTTTTCCACTGCAGCCACATGGCCAGCCCTGGATTTTGGAGCCTGTGGCTGCAAGGAACCCAGGGACCTTTGTTGCCTGGTGAACCTGCAGGGAGGGTATGATTTCCTGACCAGGACAGCCAGTCTTTACTCTTTTTCTCTTCAACAGTAACTGACAGTCACGTTTTACTGGTAACTTATTTTCCAGCACATGAAACCACCAGTTTCATTCCAAAGTGTATTGGGTTCAGACTTGTGGGCAGAAGTTCAGACACACTGTGCTCAGGAGGGACCCAGAGCCGAGTTTTGGAGTCTGGTAAAGTTTACAGGGTAGCTTCTGAAATTAACTCAAACTTTTTGACCAAATGAGTGCAGATTCTTGGATTCACTTGGTCACTGGGCTGCTGATGGTCAGCTCTGAGACAGTGGTTTGAGAGCAGGCAGAACGGTCTTAGGACTTGTTTGACTTTCCCCTCCCTAGTGGCCACTCTTTGCTCTGAAGCCCAGATTGGCAAAAGAGGAACTGGTCCGTTCCCCATTCATGGCACAGAGCGGTGGCAGGGCCCAGCTAGCTGGCTCTTCTGGCCTCCTTGGCCTCATTCTCTGCACAGCCCTCTGGGGATCCTGCCACCTGCCCTCTTACCCCGCCATGGCTTATGGGGAGGAATGCATCATCTCACTTTTTTTTTTTTTTAAGCAGATGATGGGATAACATGGACTGCTCAGTGGCCAGGTTATCACTGGGGGGACTTAATTCTAATCTCATTCAAATGGAGACACCCTCTGCAAAGGCCTGGCACGGGGAGGCACCTTTCATATGTCAGCTCACTCCAGCTTCACAAATGTGCTGAGAGCATTACTGTGTAGCCTTTTCTTTGAAGACACACCCGGCCCTTCTCCACAGCAAGTGTCCAGGGCAGATGGCGGAGGATCTGCCTCGGCGTCTGCAGGCGGGACCATGTCAGGGAGGGTTTCTTCGTGTGTTCTCCCTGTGGGTCCTTGGACCTTTATCCTTTTTCTTCCTTTGCAAAGGCCTTGGGGGCACTGGCTGGGAGTCAGCAAGCGAGCACTTTATATCCCTTTGAGGGAAACCCCGATGACGCCACTGGGCCTCTTGGTGTCTGCCCTGCCCTCGCGGCTTCCCGCCATGCCGCAGCGTGCCCACGTGCCCATGCCCCACCAGCAGGCGGCTGTCCCAGAGGCCGTGGCCCGCTGGGACCGGCCGCCCCTCCCCAGCATCCCAGGGCTCCGGTTCTGGAGGGCCACTTTGTCAAGGTGTTTCCGTTTTTCTTTACTTCTTTTGAAAATCTGTTTGCAAGGGGAAGGACCATTTCATAATTGGTCTGACACAAAAGCAAGTTTGATTTTTGCAGCACTAGCAATGGACTTTGTTGTTTTTCTTTTTGATCAGAACATTCCTTCTTTACTGGTCACAGCGATGTGCTCATTCCATTCTTCTTTTTGTAGACTTTGGGCCCACGTGTTTTATGGGCATTGATACATATATAAATATATAGATATAAATATATATGAATATATTTTTTTAAGTTTCCTACACCTGGAGGTTGCATGGACTGTACGACCGGCATGTCTTTATATTGTATACAGATTTTGCACGCCAAACTCGGCAGCTTTGGGGAAGAAGAAAAATGCCTTTCTGTTCCCCTCTCATGACATTTGCAGATACAAAAGATGGAAATTTTTCTGTAAAACAAAACCTTGAAGGAGAGGAGGGGGGGAAGTTTGCGTCTTATTGAACTTATTCTTAAGAAATTGTACTTTTTATTGTAAGAAAAATAAAAAGGACTACTTAAACATTTGTCATATTAAGAAAAAAAGTTTATCTAGCACTTGTGACATACCAATAATAGAGTTTATTGTATTTATGTGGAAACAGTGTTTTAGGGAAACTACTCAGAATTCACAGTGAACTGCCTGTCTCTCTTGAGTTGATTTGGAGGAATTTTGTTTTGTTTTGTTTTGTTTGTTTCCTTTTATCTCCTTCCACGGGCCAGGCGAGCGCCACCCGCCCTCACTGGCCTCGTGACGGTTTATTCTGATTGAGAACTGGGCGGACTCGAAAGAGTCCCCTTTTCCGCACAGCTGTGTTGACTTTTTGATTACTTTTAGGTGATGTATGGCTAAGATTTCACTTTAAGCAGTCGTGAACTGTGCGAGCACTGTGGTTTAAAATTATACTTTGCATCGAAAGGAAACCATTTCTTCATTGTAACGAAGCTGAGCTTGTTCTCAGCTCGGCCTCACTTTGTCTCTGGCATTGATTAAAAGTCTCCTATTGAAAGAAAAAGCAAAAGCGAACAGTTTTTGTTTGGTTGGTTTTTTTGCTGTGTGTGTTCCGTAGTGGAGGCGCTGTATTTTCCTTGATAAGAATGACAAACATATATAATCTATCTATCTATCTGTCTATCTATAAAGGGGGCTTGAACCTTACTCACCCAAGAGCTTCTTACGGAATGCGGTAGAAAACCAAGTTGGCACGACACTGTAACCTGCCCGATGCCTGTTCGCGCCCGGCGTGAGCTGCGCACTGGCCGTGGCCACCATTCACCTCTGTAATTTAATCCGTTTCTCTTGGATTGTCTGGACGTGCCCGATGGTTCTTTCTTTTGCTCAGTGGAGTTGGAGGTTTTGTGTTTGGTTTTCTCATTCTTGTCTTGTTTTGTGTGAGTGGATTTTCACTGACCAATGATATCCTCTTCTGATGGTCAACTTCTTTCCACCTCACTGGAGTCCAGTATTCTGTACCACATCACGCAACGTGTTATCTTGTGGTGTAAATAAAGACTGCGTTACTTGCCCTCCCAGCTCTGGTTTCTGCCCGTGCACTCTCTTCCTCATTGGCTCTCGCATGTCTGGGACCCTCTGGGCCGAATGGGCAGTGCCCTGGGTCCCATCCGGATGGTTGCCTGGGAATCACTGGACCCCATGGGGATGGCCCCTAGACCCAGACAAGCAGCAGACCCGTCCCCTCTGCCTGCATAATCAGGTCCCATAGGAGTGTCTTCATTTTAAATGTCCGGTAATTTAAATCTTTACATTATCTTCTCCCCCAAAACACCTACCAAGCCATAGTGAGCTGGAAATAATCTTGGAGAGAACAAGGCCAAAGAGAGAGGCCCAGGGCCCAGGCTTAGCCACCTGCCCGCAGCCACGCAAACACACCTCTGAGACTGGAGTCCAAACACCAGCCACAGCCCCTGACCCTCAGCAGCGCCCCTTCCCAGGCTCCCGAATCTGTGACTAATCAGTTGGGTGCGGGGCAGCGTAAACACCAGGCCACCTTGGCCCACCTTAGGACAACTCAAGGCCTGCTGGCTTCCCAGAAGGTGCCTGAGCCCCTCCCTAAGCTGACTGCCTTCCCTCCTCCCCTGTCACAGCTGCCAACCCAAGGACACCTTAACCACCTTGCACACTGAGGCCCACCCAGTCTGCTTCCCAGAAACCCAGCCCACGGCACCCAGGTTGCCCTTGAGCCCCCAAAAGAGGCCTCTGGAGCAGAGGGCCCTGCTGGCCCCCAGGCACAGCCCTGTGGTAAGAGGGGTTCAGTCAGCCCCAGTATAAGAAGAGGTACTTGGAGCCTGAAGCCACTGAGGCTGGAGTGGTTTTGTTATTATTACTGATTCAATTGGCATGTTTACTGGTTATAGTATATCAGTTATCTGTTGCTTGCAACAGATTCCCTCAAAATTTAGCAGCTTCAAATAGCAGACACTTAATTACCTTGGAGTTTCTGAAGGTCCGGAGTCTGGGTGCATCTCAGCAGGGTCCCTGTCTCGTCTTCCCTGGGGGTCCAGGCAAATGCCCAGCCAGGGTTCCTCTGGGGGCCCAGCTGCAGGGGGACCAGGCTGGGGGTTGGCCTCCAGGCACATGCCTGTGGCTGCGGGTGGCCACCTTCCCTCGCCTGATGGGCCTCTCCACCGGGCTGCCTCGAGGCCTGGCCATCGGCGTCCCCCACGGCACGTGATCTGGGAGCAAGTGGAGGACGCACCAGGAGACACAGCCAGTCTTTTTATAGCCTCATCTCCGTGGGCGTAGAAGCCAGTCCAGGAAGACAGCCCACACTCGTGGGAGAGGCTTCCTCTGCTCAAGGCCCAAGGACCCTCAGACTCATCCCACAGCGCTTCCCTGGGTTTGTCCATCTCATGTGCTAGAGTAGAAAGTTAGAAACTGGTCTACTCTAGCCCAAGAGATGAAGACACCATCGCTCCCCAGTAAGCAGGTGGAATGAAGGATTCCCAGGTTGTCTTCTCCGCCCATTTGTTCCATTATTGGGGCGGTGAGCTAGAAAGCTTTAAAATCTATTTTGGGATGCTAATCCTTTATCCACCATAAATTTCTAGTATCTTCTGGTCTTCAGATTCTCCTCTCTCTGAAAAAGTGAGACACATACAGAAGTGGACCAGTTCTGAGGCCCTGTGTGCTCATCAACCCGCCTCAACAGCTGTAAACACTCCCAAATGTGCTTAGTCTACCCCTCCTCACCCCAAACAGGACTGGTAGGAGGCAGAAGCAAATCCCAGACATGTTATCATTTCATCTGTAAATATCTCAGATTTCTCTCAAAGATAAAGGGTCTTTTCTTAGACAACACAGTATCTTACCACGCTGTCAAAGTGAGCAGTTTCGTGTCATGATCAAATATTCAGCCAATGTTGAGATTTCCCCATTGTTTCAGACTGTCTTGGGGGTTTTTTTGTTGCTGTTGTTTTTTTTGTTGTTGTTGTTGTTGTTTGTTTGTTTTTTTCTTGCAATGTATTTGCAGAAGAAATCCGGCCATTTATGCATTTGTACATCCGCTGTGTCCTAGCCCTTTCCTCTGACAAGTACAGGAGGGACAGGCGGGTGGGCCTAGAGCACTGGCCGATTCAGGCTCACACCTCACACCCCTAGCAGGAGCCCCTCGGAGGTGGGGCCCACCCTTCTTCCACGTGGCCACTGGGCCCATTATTTCATTGGGGGTTTGAAGGTGGTGATGCTTTCTTGCCATCCCATTTTCACAAATGAGATACTTAAACGCATTCACATTCACAACAAGCAAACAACTGTTACCAAGTTTCTAGGCCCAACACCTTTGTTTAGAAAAAAGTAAACATGTAAAGGTTACAATTACAAATTCAAAAGGGTTTCCACTCAGCGTCCCATCGATATGAGATCTTTTAGCCAATAATTTACGGATGGTATTATTTTAGACAGAGTCTCACCCTGTTGCCCAGGCTGGAGTGCAATGGCACAGTCTCGGCTCACTGCAACCTCCGCCTTCTGGGTTCAAGTGATTCTCCTGCCTCAGCCTCCCGAGTAGCTGGGACTACAGGTGCACGCCACCACACCCGGCTTTTTTGTATTTTTAGTAGAGACGGTGTTTCACCATCTTGGCAAGGCTGGTCTCAAACTCCTCACCTCAGATGATCTGCCCATCTTGGCCCCCCAAAGTGCTGGGACTACAGGCATGAGCCACTGCACCTGGCCAAGGATGGTAATATTATATGGTACTATATATATGAGACTTTAATATATATATACTATACTTATACTATATATATGAGACTTGAATAGTAGATTTTTAAATGCACTCAAAATTTCTATTTAAAAGGAACTCTGGCCAATTAAACTGTTTTGTTGATTTGATTTCAAATGCAATAACATTTTATTTCTCTGATAGTGATGGAAAATAAATTCATATGAAAATGTGGGAAAAAAGAAGTGTGGCATTGTAATTCATGCAAGTCTTAGGATTTATGTACAAAAACTAAAATGCTGCAGTGTTCTCAGTTTCTTATGCTGCTTAGAAGTTTTTGTCTGATATCTGAGTGTACAAAAAAATGGAAACTCGGGTTTGCAACTAAATTGTGCTATAATTTCCACACATGCTGTCTTTTACATCAGATTCTCAGGAAGCGCAGGTCATAATGCAGCCTAGGAGGGCCCAGGAAGTGGTTCCACTTAAACTTTTGGGGTGCAGTTTTAGGGAGTTGTATGTCCCTGACACACTCTTAATTTCAATCTGGATTCAGCTACTTTTTGAAGTCACACTGAGTCCCGAATGGGTACTTGGGGCCTCAGACTAATGTGTTATAGTGTTGAAGTTATTAATAAAGCCCCTTTGGAAAGTAAACTGCCAATAATGGGCAGTTAGATATATGACAAAATGACAGATGATGGCAAAGCTAAGTCTGCGTGGGTGACACACATCTACTGAGCCCACCACAGATATTCGCAGGGCCTGGGGCAAGGGTTCAAATGGAGACCGCCATATGCCCAAGTATGTGGACACAGATCAAGCTCCAAAAGTGTTATACAGCCCATAGGGCTCCTCACTACCTTGACAAATCCGCCTCCCTAAAGACACAAGAGGCCAGGCTGGAGCCGCGGCTCTCAGCCTCCCAGGAGCCCTTGGCAGCCTCTGCCACCGCCTCCCTCTTCCTTCTCCTGCTGGGGGGACCACAGCTGCTTCTCGAGCCCTCTCACCTGGCACCAGAACCCAGAATGGCTCCTTAAGGGTTCTCCCCAGATGAGCACACAGCGTTTCTGCCTAAGACCCCCCTGGGGCTCATGGCCACAGCAGCTGCAAGCAAGGCCGGGACATGCAGTCCTCCATAGGTGCCCACGTGTCCAGGTGGAAACGGCAGCTCTATTGTTACAGAAGAAAGGGAGGGTGGGTACTGAGAGACACCAGAGTCTCTACCACAGAACCAAGAACACCTGCAAACCTCACCGACACAGGAGGAACCACTGCACCCAGGTACCTCACAACCCCCAGGGCCTTCCTATGAGGTCCACACTCTACCCGAAAGACATCTGTGCCGGTGGGAAGGCAGAGGGTCAGGGATGGTGCTGCCTGGACTCTCTGGGTAGGCACAGCCAACTAATGATGCCAGCAAGGGCGGCCGGCCCTTACAACCACATTCTAGCCAATTGGAGGCTCTCTTCTTTCCTGGAATCAATCGCGGGAGCCTTCCCCAGAGAAGAAAGTGGTACACACAGGTCCAAGGTGAGTATCATGACCAGAAGGAAGACACCAAACGATGCCAGACCAGGAGCTGGTACTGTGCTGTCTGGCTAGTGAATTATTGGAGGACTAAGGATAAAATTAACACAGGTACCAGGACAATTCTACAAGTAATGGCTGCATGCACAGCTGCGAAGCTGATAAGATGCTGTTCAAGCGGAATCACTAGAAATAAAAAAAGACATTTCGAAGAGATGTTAGGCCAGGCGCGTACAGGAGCATACAGCAGAAATAAAAAATAATCACACGGATGAACATCGTGGATTCTCCTACAAGCTCCAGGTGGGAAGGACTGAAGAGGGAACGGATGAAGTGTCACAGTGGGCAGCTCTCTAAGTGGCCCTCTCTAACTTGGTCCCAGCTGGCAGCGACTTGGCAGGAGGCATCAGGTGTGCCACGCAATGGCAAGCTGGCCAGCCAGACCCAGAGGCCCTCATGCCTCTTTAGAAAGGCAAGAAGAAACTGCAGATATTCCGTATGAGTCCGTTCTCACACTGCTATAAAGAAATACCTGAGACTGGGCAATTGATAAAGAGAAGATGTTTAATTGGTTCGCGGTTCCCCAGGCTGTACAGGAAGCATGAGGCCACTGGCATCTGTTCGGCCTCCGGGGAGGCCTCAGGAAGCGTCCAGTCACGGCAGAAGGGGAAGCAGGTACGTCTTCCGTGGCTGGAGCAGAAGCAAGAGAGGGAGAAGGGGCCACACACTTTGAAACAACCAGATCCATGAGAGCTCACTCATTCACTCCACAGAACCGAGCGGGGGTGGAGCTAAGCCATTCACGGAACTCCACCCCCACGATCTGATCACCTCCCACCAGGTCCCAGCTCCAACACTGGAGATGACAATTCAACGTGAGATTTGGCAGGGGCACAGATGCAAACCATATTCTATTCACAAACCAGTTACCAGGAAATTCATTCTAAATCTAGACTTCCTCTGTATCTTACCATCACAAAACCCAGTTTTAGTCAAAGCCAAGTTTGGTGGGCAGGTGGAGGAGGTTCCCATGATACTAGGAAGTTTGTTCCGGTAGTTCCAGGAACCATGCAAATCAAAAAAGCTGCGACAGGAAAATAGGTTTGTTATATTGTCTGTTTTAGGAAGATGTGTCTTCGTGCAAAGTGTAAGCTCTGTGTGCACTGGAGGGTGGCTCCTCCCTGCCATGACAATCATGAAGAAGGAACATCCGATTCGGTGCTAACAAACTCCTCACATCCAAACAGCCCGGCACACTGATTTTGAAAAGGAACATGGCCAAGGGCATTCTTTTGCCATGAAAAGTGTATTTCCAAGGAAAATGAGGGGCCCATTTGATCCTCTTTAAAGCACACACAGAAGCTGACTTTGTAGACAGCTTTGAGCCCCTACACCTGCAACCTGTTCGAGTGAGAATGTCCTCATGAGCCTGTCTGCTTCCTACTATCCCACCCACACAGCTTTCATGAAAATGTTTAAAATCAAGATTGATGGAGTGATTAAATTGGGATATATTTTTTTCCAGCAAAGAGCACCCTCCAGAATCACTACACCTGGAGATGAGAGGCTAGTGACAGGCCCAACACGGGGCCCATATGGTGACAGTGGTGGTCTTGCCACTACCTTCAGTGAGTGCTCACATGTGGGGCCTGGCGTCAACATGACTCAAATGTAAACCTTCCCAGGTTGACATGACACTGGTGGGAGTGGGTGCCCTGAGGCTGGTGGAGGCGGGGAGAGCACTTGACTTTATCACAGGATTCTGTCTCCTGGGTATGTTCGAGATTTTCCATAATGAAAAGTTAAAAAGCAACAGAAATAAAAAATCACAAAAGAATAACATTGATAAATGTGACTAAATAGAAATGTGAAAACTTCTAGGGCGATTCAGTAACCCCAGTCTCAATGAATGGAACTTACCAAACCAAGACAGCCAGGGCCAGTGTTGACAATCTGTGCAATGATCGTAGAAATTTTTTAAAAACCATGGACAAATCGCAAAAGATGAGACACAACCGTGCGATAAACATACAGAAAACTAACAAGCCCTGTCTGTAGTTTTCAAAATTACAAGTAGCCAGGTGCGATAGCTCATGCCTATAATCCAGTACTTTGGGAGGCCAAACCAGGAGGATTTCCTCAGTCCAGGAGTTCAAGACCAGCCTGGGCAACATGGTGACACTCTTACAAAAAATTTTTTAAAAAATGAGCTGGGCGTGGTGGTGCACGCCTGTGGTCCCAGCTACTCAGGAGACTGAGGTGGGAGGATCGCTTGAGCCCAGAAAGTCAAGGCTTCAGTGAGCTGTGATCATGCCACTGCACTCCAGCCTGGGTGACAGAGTGAGACCCTGTCTCAAAAAATAAATAAACAAAATAAAAATTGCAAGCAGAAGTAAAAGAGAAAAACGATTTGGGGCCTGTATATATTTCAACAATCTATCCTGTTAAATGCTGGGGAGCGTGTGTGGACACGAACGGCCCTCAGCACCATGGCTGGGGGACTGTCACCACGAGAGGCTGCAGAGCCCTTCAGAGCCTCGCAAACGGCTGTGCCCTGACCTGATTACACTTCTGGGCACCTGTGCCCAGGACACAACCCTAGTTACGGAAAACCTCTATGTCCAAAGATGCTCATTTCAGCATTAGTTAATGAACAACTGGAAACACCTGGGAATATTTAACAGCTGGGAACTGGGTGGTACTTAGGTGCTGGGTGAGTGGGCAGTGTCTGCGGCAGGCGACTGACCAAGGCCGCCCTGCGAGGTGAGACACACAGAGCGCCGGCCGCCCACGGCCCCTGCCCGTGTTAAGACAGTGTGAGGGAAAAGCTAACAAAAACCCAGCCATGCCTTCCAAGGAGGCTGCGGGGACGGGGGCTGAAATTTTCGCAGCATCCTCTTCAAGATCTACACTGTGGATCCCTAGGTCTCGCCTTTTCTGATGTCAGGAGTACACACCACCCTTAACTCATGGTACTGACATTCGTGAGAATCGTCTTTAAAGCTGCCCTCCCTGCCTTGGCCACAGAACACGGTTTCCTCAAGGAATTAATAGCTGCCCCAAAGAAAAAGGTAAAATGCAGGGACAGTATTTTCTAGCACATTCCTCTGAGCTCCCTCACCGCCAATCCCAAAGGATATCCGGTCCCCATTCCCCCATGTGCAGAACACACCCAGAGGAGGGGGGCCTTGACCTTAGTCAGGTGGGCCAAGTGTCTCTCTCCCTGGGGGGTGTGTCTGTCTGGGTCAGGCCGGCCAGGGCAGCCCTTGCTACTAGAGAGTCAGTAAAGCCACTTGGAGCTTCCACTCACTTACAGTAAGAATGCCAGGCCCCAGGCATGAGGCTGATGCGGGCTAAACCATCTCACCTGACCTGCCACTCTTCCAGATGGGGCTGTCCTGAGAACGGCATCGGGCAATGCACATAAAGGCACTTAGCGCAGTTTCCAGCCACAAATGGCTGTTCTCACTGTTGTTATGGACACCACAATGCGTGCTTTGTTCTACAAAGTCCTTGTTTGGAAGATAGTTCACAACAGCAGTCTTAGGGGAGCCCCCCGGGGGCCGCTGAGATGCACTCCCAGCTCCCCTGCCAGACTGAGGCCACTTTCTACTTCCCAGCTCAGCCTCAGCCTCCAGCCCTTTCCGGAAACCACCCTCAGCTGGAGAGAGAGGGGTGCCTTCGGGGTAGCCCACACTTTACGAGCAGTCCACATGGGATTACAGAGGCCAGGACCTCGCTGCCATGCAGGGCAGGGCTGAGTCCATGGGCCGGCTGAGGCCTCTGTTGAGGTTCTGTCACGGCTCAGCACCTCCCTCTGCCTGGCTCTGCTGCCCCCCTTCCTTCGCATGGGAGGAGCTCACCAGCACCCCCCAAGTGAACCCGGGGTCTCACAGCCGCCTGCTGAAAGACTGAAACTGCACCATGAGAGGGGGGAGCAGAGGACACCCCCATCCTTTTGGTGCCACAGATTCTAAGATAAATTTTAGAAAGGTGAAAACACGAAAAGTGCACATCTTGGACGAAAGAGCAGAATTACGAGCTCTCAGCTCAGTCAAGCTCTTCATGTGCAAGGACAGAAACCCCCTGCGGCTGGGACCGAGGAGGACGGGGCGTTGAAAGACTGGGCATCTTGTGTCACTCCAGGCTTCACCTCGCCCGGCTCCCCCTGCCTCTGCCAGCCCTCCTGCTCCTCTGCCCCCGGCTCCTGCGTTCCCCTCAGATCCTGGCAGAAACTGTCTCCCACGCCCATATGCCCACTGCCACTGAACTGAGAGCCCTGCCTCGCGCCTTCTGCCCTCAAAAGAGAATCCGACTGGCATCTGTTCAGCTCTCCTCGGCCCACGCAGACACAGAACACGTGCTTCACACAAGTGGACCCGCAGCTGTCTTGGAGACCAGCATCACGCTGACCGCCAGCATGGGAAAGCCAGCTCCGTCCTGACGACTCTGCTCCTTGAACGCACAAACCAGTTCCTGCCTCCGGGCCTTTGCACAGGCTGTTCCCCCGCCTGGAATGCCCTTCCCCACCTGGCGACCTCCCCTTCATCCCTGTGAGCCTGAAGGTCAGTGGGGCCTCCCTTCTAAGCCTCCCTCCCCCAGACACTCTCATCTCCCATCAGCAGCATATGGGGAGGAGGAGGAAAGGCTTCCTCGGCCTCAAGAGACACGGAGGTGGCCGGGGAGGCCTGGCCTGTCTGCAGAGTCTCAGCGCGGCGTGTGCCTCCTCCAGACAGTGACCTCCGGCCCGAGTCCCACCCTCCGTTTTCCTCTACAAGCTGCGTGCCAGCCTCTCTCAGAGCAGACTTGAGTATGGACGTTCATGAGGCCTCATGGCCAGTTCACTTCTCAGCAGGGGGAGATCAGCTATGGGTCCAGGAGGCTCTGTTCCCCCAGTGACCGGAGGTGGCTCTCAGGGCTCTGAGTCTGTAAGGGAGTAGCCGGGAGGGTGATGGATGGGCAGGTGCTTCAAGGCCTGAGGCTGAGCCTGATGTTCCCGAAGTTAGCAACATCCTTGTCCTGCCAAGGTCTCTTCCTGGGCTGAGCCGGGGGTGGGCACTGCCACTGTGTGTCTGGAGCCCCCTCTCCTTCCTGCCAACCAGGCCCTTCTCACTGAGAAGGGCAGTAGTGGGCTGAATGGCAGCCTCCGTCCAAAAGCTGTGTTCACATCCTACCCTAGGAACCAGGTAAGTGGGTTGATTCGGGAAAGCACCTGTGCAGAGGTAGTTATAGGTGAAGGGCTCTCCGGACGGGCTCAGCCTGGGTTTTCCAGGGGGACTCTGAATCCAGTGGGAGGATCCTTACTAGGGACGGAAGAGGAGATGCAGGGAGAAGGGAAGGGGGCCTTGGAGATGGAGGAGCCTGGGGGGATGCCGCCATGTGCCTCGGAGTGCTCGGGGCCACAGATGCTGGGGGAGGCAGGAAGGGCCTCCCCTAGAGCCTCTGTAGGGGTCATGGCCCCCCGGGCACTTGGACCCCGGCCTTCTGGCTTCTGGAACTGGGAGAGAACAGACTCACTATTTGAATCCCCCAGTGCTTGGTCCTGGGTGCCCGTGAGCCGGGCAGCCCTCATGCAGTGTCTCATTGCTCTTCAGGTGTGGTGAGGCCGATGGAGCAGAACACTGGCCTTGAGAAGACAGTTCATGGGCCACCATTCCCAGGAGGAGGCGTGGCACACCGCACAGGGCCGGGGAACCCCGGGCGGCCAGAGGCCGAAAGAGTGAGCGGGAGGCGTGGGAAGAGCCATTCTTGTGGTCCACGCAGGATCAGCAGGCCCCGGGGACAGGGGCTGCTCCACGTTGTCAGAGCCTGGCCCGGGCTGATTAGGACAGGGGGTGATTAGGGCCTGAAGGGAGAGTGGGAGAGAGGCGGCGGCTGGGGGTCTGGATGGCCTGCACACGCACCACGCACATGCTCTGAGGGAATCATTTTCTATCCCTAGGAATCGGCCAGCCCTGGAGAGGCACCTCCTCCAGCCAGTGAGACCCCGGATGCCAGGGCAGCACAAGTGCAGCAAACAGGAAAGACAGAGAACCCACACAGCCTAGGCAAACACCACAGAGGGCACCCTCCACCTGCTGGCAGACGGCCCATCACACCAGGGGCTCTGCATCTGGGGTGCCCCAACAGTCTGTGGGGGCTTCAGAGCTCTGGGACCCCCTGAACACTGTGTGCAAACTTCTCTAAGGGGAGGGTATGTGTGTGCAAAGTTCTCTAGGGGGAGGGCATGGGGTCTTCATCTGATCCCAAGGAGGTCAGCTCCCCGCATCTCGGGATGATTCTGAAGCCCCCAGCCCATCCTTGATGTCCTGAGCCCCCTGTTCTGCCCTCGCGGGACTGGCTGTTCTGGCTGCTACCACTCAGTTGGCTTTTCCCTCTCTCCTGCAGGGCACCCGGTTCAGGGACAGGTCTTGTTACCTGGGGCGGTAGGAGGTGCTCATGGAGTGTTTGGGGTACTCCCGAGGTCAGGGCCGAGCTACCAAGGTCAACACAGACGAACAAGGGCAGGGTCTTGTATAGACCCCACCCAGCCTGGGAAGGCCCCGTGCTGCTGCTTCAGGGACGATGCTCTGCCCTGTGCCAAACCTGCAGTCGGGACTGTGCCCAGCAGCCCAGCCTGGGAGACTGATGGGTGAGGAGGCAGGGTCCTCCTGCCGGCCTTGGAGCGCAAAGGCAAGAGGGAAGCCAAGGAGAGAGCCCCCCCCCAGAGGAGGGCTGGGCACCCTCCCCAGGCCTGCGTGCCAGAGGCAACAAGGCAGGAAGCAGGAGGGGGGCGGGGCAGAGCAGGGCAGGGCAAGAGCAGGTTGGGGACTCCTGAGCAGCCTGGCCTGAGTCCCTGGGTCCATCCTGTGGCTGTGCTGTTATCCCCCGTCCCCACTGTGGTGCCTGTGAGCCTCTGCTGTGGGTCGCAGCAGGAAAACCCTCTTCCTCCAGCCCGCTGGGGGCCAGGCGGAGCTGGGACTGCAGATTCACCAAGGATGCCTGCGTGACCCTGTCCAGAGATTCTTTCTGGCCAAAAGCCAGCTGCATCCCACCCATCACCACAGGGACGGTGACACCTGGCCAGGCAGGGGCATTCAGGGAGTGGCACTCTGCCCTCTTGCACCTCTGAAATGTTCGGACTGCTTGGCAAAGGAGCTAAGAAGACTCAGTGTGGCACACACCACGCGTTTCGCAGCTGAGTGACTGGGAGCCCCGACCCCTGGCTGCCTCTCCCCTGGGGAGCCCACCTCCCCTAACCCCTGACCCCGGGCTGCCTCTCCGCTGGGGACCCCACCTCCCCTAACCCCTGACCCCTGACCCCTGGCTGCCTCTCCCCTGGGACCCCACCTCCCCTGACCCCTGTCCCTAACCCCTGGCTGCCTCCCCTGGGGTTTTGGCATCACTGGCACCGAGCCCCTCTGCTCATCTCTGCCCCCACCCAAGGCCCCTCCCACAGCTGGCCTGGGGAACTGAGTTGCTCATTAGGCCTGGTGGAGATTAATGTCATCAACTCCAGGCGATTTTCGCTGTCATTAACGGTGTCCAGTCCCCTCCACCAGGCGGGAGGACGCGCCCACTGAGGCTGACTCTGGAGGCCTCCGAAGGCCACGATGCCCACGCGTGGAACGCCCTCCAGGCCCCGCGGCAAGGAGGGAGAGGGGCAGGACCGCACGCGCCGGACGCCAGGCTGGCCCAGTGTAGGAGACTTGGCCCACGGGGGAGCCCGCAGGGGAGCAGGGCTGCTAGGCTAGGGGGTGGGCGCGCCAGGCGGGAACCCGCACCTGCCCTGCCCCCGCCCCGCCCCACGGGGCCGCTCCCACGCCCAGGCCCCGCTGGGGAGGCCCGTGGACTCTATCGCCACCTGGTGGTGCTGCCTGGAACCGCGGCCTCATCCGGAGGCCCCACCCCACCAGGTGCCCACCAGCCCTGGTCCTAAACCCTGACCCCTGCCAATGATGAAGGTGACAGTGGTGCGGCCTAAAGAAGCCAGGCGCCTCAAACCATTTCCCCAATATTCTGGGGAGACAAAACTGACAAAGTGAGACTCCCCCACCCCCCTGGGAGGCGCAGGGCACTTCGGTGGACCTCCTCTGTGGTCTCCTCTGCCAGAGGACCCCAGGGCACAGCCCACCGCCCCATGGAGCAGCCCATTGCTTTCTGGGCAGTGAGGACCCGGGACGTCCTGCCTCGTGCTGGGCCGGGATGGCTGCCCTGCACCCGCGGCTCCCATGTGGCCCTAAACACCCGCTTCACTCCTCACTGTCGACATGGGCTGCCAGGCACTGCCAGCCTCTCCAGGGGCTTTCATGGTGGGCGCAGAGAGCAGACATACAATAGCATATGCCAGGGTGCTGGGAGATGCACCAACTAGGAAGGTAGGGCAGGGAGGTTGGGGGTGACAGAGGGGCAGGGCAGGGGGTGACAGGTGGGTGGGTCAGGGAGTGCAGGGAAGGGCTACTGGGGACAGGCCAGATGGTGCAGAGGAGGCAGGAGGCTGGGGGGTGGAGAGCAGGGCAGGAGGGCCTCGGCTTTGGACAGGATGAGCCAAGTTCTCTGTTAGTTTATTTAGACCCTTGGATAGTTGAGCCTAGAGCTTGAGAGATAGAAGCTTGGCTGGAAATAGAAACCTGAGCCTGTCAGCAGTTAGGTGGCATTTATGGCCACAACATGGAGCAAAATAACGAGGGAGCGAAATAACAAAGAAGAGAGGGGGGGTGGAGCCAAGATGGCCGAATAGGAACAGCTCCGGTCTACAGCTCCCAGCGTGAGCGGCACAGAAGACGGGTGATTTCTGCATTTCCGTTTGAGGTACCGGGTTCATCTCACTAGGGAGTGCCAAACAGTGGGTGCAGGACAGTCGGTGCAGCGTGCATGAGCCGAAGCAGGGTGAGGCATTGCCTCACTCAGGAAGTGCAAGGGGTCAGGGAGTTCCCTTTCCTAGTCAAAGGGGTAACAGACTAACAGATGGCACCTGGAAAATCGGGTCAGTCCCACCCTAATACTGCACTTTCCCAACAGGCTTGGAAAACGGCACACCAGGAGATTGTGTCCCACACCTGGCTCAGAGGGTCCTATGCCCACGGAATCTCGCTGCTTGCTAGCACAGCAGTCTGAGATCAAACTGCAAGGCGGCAGAGAGGCTGGGGGAGGGGCGCCCGCCATTGCCCAGGCTTGCTTAGGTGAACAAAGCAGCCAGGAAGCTCGAACTGGGTGGAGCCCACCACAGCTCAAGGAGGCCTGCCTGCCTCTGTAGGCTCCACCTCTGGGGACAGGGCACAGACAAACAAAAATTCAGCAGGAACCTCTGCAGACTTAAATGTCCCTGTCTGACTGACAGCTTTGAAGAGAGTAGTGGTTCTCCCAGCACGCAGCTGGATATCTGAGAACGGACAGACTGCCTCCTCAAGTGGGTCCCTGACCCCCGAGCAGCCCTAACTTGGAGGCACCCTCCAGTAGGGACAGACTGACACCTCACTCAGCCAGGTACTCCTCTGAGACAAAACTTCCAGAGGAACTATCAGACAGCTGAATTTGTGGTCTCACGAAAATCCACTGCTCTGCAGCCACCGCTGCTGACACTCAGCCAAACAGGGTCTGGAGTGGACCTCTAGCAAACTCCAACAGACCTGCAGCTGAGGGTCCTGTCTGGTAGAAGGAAAACTAACAAACAGAAAGGACATCCACACCAAAAACCCATCTATACATCACCATCATCAAAAACCAAAAGTAGATAAAACCACAAAGATGGGGAAAAAACAGAGCAGAAAAACTGGAAACTCTAAAAAAGCAGAGCACCTCTCCTCCTCCAAAGGAACGTAGTTCCTCACCAGCAACGGAACAAAGCTGGATGGAGAACGACTTTGACGAGTTGAGAGAAGAAGGCTTCAGACAATCAAACTACTCCGAGCTACGGGAGGAAATTCAAAACAATAGCAAAGAAGTTAAAAACTTTGAAAAAAAAATTAGACAAATGGATAACTAGAATAACCAATGGAGAGAAGGGCTTAAAGGAGCTGATGGAGCTGAAAGCCATTTCGAGAACTATGCGAAGATTGCAGAAGCCTCGGGAGCTGATGCGATCAACTGGAAGAAAGGTATCAGTGATGGAAGATGAAATGAAGCGAGAAGGGAAGTTTAGAGAAAAAAGAATAAAAAGAAACGAACAAAGCCTCCAAGAAATTTGGGACTATGTGAGAAGACCAAATCTACATCCAATTGGTGTACCTGAAAATGACGGGAGAATGGAACCAAGTTGGAAAACACTCTGCAAGATATTATCCAGGAGAACTTCCCCAATCTAGCAAGGCAGGCCAACATTCAGATTCAGGAAATACAGAGAACGCCACAAAGATACTCCTCGAGAAGAGCAATTCCAAGACACATAATTGTCAGATTCACCAAAGTTGAAATGAAGGAAAAAATGTTAAGGGCAGCCAGAGAGAAAGGTCGGGTTACCCACAAAGGGAAGCCCATCAGACTAACAGCTGATCTCTCGGCAGAAACTCTACAAGCCAGAAGAGAGTGGGGGCTGATATTCAACATTCTTAAAGAAAAGAATTTTCAACCCAGAATTGCATATCCAGCCAAACTAAGCTTCATAAGTGAAGGAGAAATAAAATACTTTACAGACAAGCAAATGCCGAGTGATTTTGTCACCACCAGGCCTGCCCTAAAAGAGCTCCTGAAGGAAGCACTAAACATGGAAAGGAAAAACCGGTACCAGCCACTGCAAAAACAGGCCAAATTGTAAAGACCATCAAGGCTAGGAAGAAAATGCATCAACGAACGAGCAAAATAACCAACTAACATCATAATGACAGGATCAAATTCAACATAACAATATTAACTTTAAATGTAAATGGGCTAAATTCTCCAACTAAAAGACACAGACTGGCAAACTGGATAAGGAATCAAGATCCATCAGTGTGCTGTATTCAGGAAACTCATCTCACGTGCAGAGACACACATAGACCCAAAATAAAGGGATGGAGGAAGATCTATCAAGCAAACGGAAAACAAAAAAAGGCAGGGGTTGCAATCCTAGTCTCTGATAAAATAGACTTTAAACAACAAAGATCAAAAGAGACAATGCCATTACATAATGGTAAAGGGATCAATTCAACAAGAAGAGCTAACTATCCTAAGTATATATGTACCCAATACAGGAGCACCCAGATTCATAAAGCAAGTGCTGAGTGACCTACAAAGGGACTTAAACTCCCACACAATAATAATGGGAGATTTAAACACCCTACTGTCAACATTAGAGAGATCAATGAGACAGAAAGTTAACAAGGATATCCAGGAATTGAACTCAGCTCTGCACAAAGTGGACCTAATAGACATCTACAGAACTCTCCACCCCCAAATCAACAGAATATGCATTTTTTTCAGCACCACACCACACCTATTCCAAAATTGACCACATAGTTGGAAGTAAAGCTCTCCTCAGCAAATGTAAAAGAACAGAAATTATAACAAACTGTCTCTCAGACCACAGTGCAATCAAACTAGAACTCAGGATTAAGAAACTCACTCAAAACCGCTCAACTATGTGGAAACTGAACAACCTGCTCCTGAATGACTACTGGGTACATAATGAAATGAAGGCAGAAATAAAGATGTTCTTTGAAACCAACGAGAACAAAGACACAACATACCAGAATCTCTGGGACACATTCAAAGCAGTGTGTAGAGGGAAATTTATAGCACTAAAATGCCCACAAGAGAAAGCAGGAAAGATCCAAAATTGACACCCTAACATCACAATTAAAAGAACTAGAAAAGCAAGAGCAAACACATTCAAAAGCTAGCAGAAGTCTAGAAATAACTAAAATCAGAGCAGAACTGAAGGAAATAGAGACACAAAAAGCCCTTCAAAAATTAATGAATCCAGGAGCTGGTTTTTGAAAAGATCAACAAAATTGATAGACCGCTAGCCAGACTAATAAAGAAGAAAAGAGAGAAGAATCAAATAGATGCAGTAAAAAAAGAAAAAGGGGATATCACCACCGATCCCACAGAAATACAATCTACCATCAGAGAATACTACAAACACCTCTACGCAAATAAACTAGAAAATCTAAAAGAATGGATAAATTCCTCAACAAATATACCCTCCCAAGACTAAACCAGGAAGAAGTTGAATCTCTGAATAGACCAATAACAGGTTCTGAAATTGTGGCAATAATCAATAGCTTACCAACCAAAAAGAGTCCAGGACCTGATGGATTCACAGCCAAATTCTACCAGAGGTCCAAGGAGGAACTGGTACCATTCCTACTGAAACTATTCCAATCGATAGAAAAAGAGGGAATCCTCCCTAACACATTTATGAGGCCAGCATCGTCCTGATACCAAAGCCTGGCAGAGACATAACCAAAAAAGAGAATTTCGGACCAATATCCTTGATGAACATTGATGCAAAAATCCTCAATAAAATACTGGCAAACCAAATCCAGCAGCACATCAAAAAGCTTATACACCATGATCAAGTGGGCTTCATCCCTGGGATGCAAGGCTGGTTCAACATACGCAAATCAATAAATGTAATCCAGCATATAAACAGAACCAAAGACAAAAACCACATGATTATCTCAATAGATGCAGAAAAGGCCTTGGACAAAATTCAACAACCCTTCATGCTAAAAACTCTCAATAAATTAGGTATCGATGGGACATATCTCGAAATAATAAGAGCTATCTATGACAAACCCACAGCCAATATCATACTGAATGGGCAAAAACTGGAAGCATTCTCTTGAAAACTGGCACAAGACAGGGATGCCCTCTCTCACCACTCCTATTCAACATAGTGTTGGAAGTTCTGGCCAGGGCAATCAGGCAGGAGAAGGAAATAAAGGGTATTCAATTAGGAAAAGAGGAAGTCAAATTGTCCCTGTTTGCAGATGACATGATTGTATATCTAGAAAACCCCATTGTTTCAGCCCAAAATCTCCTTAAGCTGATTAGCAACTTCAGCAAAGTCTCAGGATACAAAATCAATGTACAAAAATCACAAGCATTCTTGTACACAAATCACAGACAAACAGAGAGCCAAACCATGAGTGAACTCCCATTCACAATTGCTTCAAAGAGAATAAAATACCTAGAAATCCAACTTACAAGGGATGTGAAGACCTCTTAAAGGAGAACTACAAACCACTGCTCAATGAAATAAAAGAGGATACAAACAAATGGAAGAACATTCCATGCTCATGGGTTGGAAGAATCAATATCGTTAAAATGGCCATACTGCCCAAGGTAATTTATAGATTCAATGCCATCCCCATCAAGCAACCAATGACTTTCTTCACAGAATTGGAAAAAACTACTTTAAAGTTCATATGGAGCCAAAAAAGAGCCCGCATCACCAAGTCAATCCTAAGCCAAAAGAACAAAGCTGGAGGCATCACGCTACCTGACTTCAAACTATACTACAAGGCTACAGTAACCAAAACAGCATGGTACTGGTACCACAACAGAGACATACATCAATGGAACAGAACAGAGCCCTCAGAAACAATGCCGCATATCTACAACTATCTGATCTTTGACAAACCTGACAAAAACAAGCAATGGGGAAAGGATTCCCTATTTAATAAATGGTGCTGGGAAAACTGGCTAGCCATATGTAGAAAGCTGAAACTGGATCCCTTCCTTACACCTTATACAAAAATTAATTCAAGATGGATTAAAGACTTACATGCTAGACCTAAAACCATAAAAAACCCTAGAAGAAAGCCTAGGCAATACCATTCAGGACATAGGCACGGGCAAAGACTTCATGTCTAAAACACCAAAAGCAATGGCAACAAAAGCCAAAATTGACAAATGGGATCTAATTAAACTAAAGAGCTTGTGCACAGCAAAAGAAACTACCAACAGAGTGAACAGGCAACCTACAGAATGGGAGAAAATTTTTGCAACCTACTCATCTGACAAAGGGCTAATATCCAGAATCTACAATGAACTCAAACAAATTTACAAGAAAAAAACAAACAACCCCATCAAAAAGTGGGCAAAGGACATGAATAGACACTTCTCAAAAGAAGACATTTATGCAGCCAAAAAACACATGAAAAAATGCTCATCATCACTGGCCATCAGAGAAATGCAAATCAAAACCACAATGAGATACCATCTCACACCAGTTAGAATGGTGATCATTAAAAAGTCAGGAAACAACAGGTGCTGGAGAGGATGTGGAGAAATAGGAACACTTTTACACTGTTGGTGGGACTGTAAACTAGTTCAACCATTGTGGAAGTCAGTGTGGCGATTCCTCAGGGATCTAGAACTAGAAATACCATTTGACCCAGCCATCCCATTACTGGGTATACACCCAAAGGACTATAAATCATGCTGCTATAAAGACACATGCACACGTATGTTTATTGCGGCACTATTCACAATAGCAAAGACTTGGAACCAACCCAAATGTCCAACAACGATAGATTGGATTAAGAAAATGTGGCACATATACACCATGGAATACTATGCAGCCATAAAAAATGATGAGTTCATGTCCTTTGTAGGGACATGGATGAAACTGGAAAACATCATTCTCAGTAAACTATCACAAGGACAAAAAACCAAACACTGCATGTTCTCACTCATAGGTGGGAATTGAACAATGAGAACTCATGGACACAGGAAGGGGAACATCACACTCCGGGGACTGTTGTGGGTTCGGGGAGGGGGGAGGGACAGCATTAGGAGATATACCTAATGCTAAATGACGAGTTAATGGTGCAGCAAACCAACATGGCACATGGATACATATGTAAACAAACCTGCACATTGTGCACATGTACCCTAAAACCTAAAGTATAATAATAAAAAAAAAGAAAAAAAAAAGAAAGAAATATTATTTCCAAAAAAAAAAAAAAAAAAGAAAGAGAGAGGGAACACTGAGTCCCAGAAAAAGAGGCTGGAGAGAAGAGGAACCGGCAGAGGAGGCCAGGCAAGGTGAGCAGTGTGTGGGGCTGGGGAACCCAGAGTGGGAGGCTCCAAAGATCACGGGGTCAGCAGAGGGGAAGGTGCCATCCATGGACTGAGGAACAGCTGGGAGATTGAGCGCCATGAGCACGCAGCCCTAACACCCCGGCTCCTCCGTGCTGCACACACACACCCCCGGCACACCTGGGCACCCGCTGACCCGGTGTTCCACCGTAAGCAACAACACTGGGAACCAGATCCAACCATCAGGATGTGGTTCCCCCAGTGCAATGGGCAGGCCTCACTGGTCAGGACTTCGTGTCTGTTTCACCCTCATGACTGTCATAAGACCTGCTATTTATTGGGGCTTTATGATTTCCCGGAACTATGCTACGTATTTAGATATTGGACTCCATTCAAACTGACAACAGCCTGCCTGGAGAAGTAGGTGTCACTCTTTATGGAAGAATAAACTGAGGCTCCTAGAGGTCCAGAATCTTGACCAAGTTTCAGCAACTGGTTTTCAGTAGGAGCGCCACCATTGGTGCCAAGCCTGCCTCGTGATTCCAAAGCCCCAGGTAGGTACCTGCCAGGTGGCCTCCAGCCCCAGCCATATTCCCCTTTGCATATTTGCACCTGATTAGCAACTTCTTTTGAGCTAGAAGACCTGAAAAATGCTCAGGACATTTTCACGTGGATTATTAATAAGTACTTCAAATGGAATCATAGAACTTTAGGTCACTGGTGCCTCCCAAATAGGGATGCTCAGCCAGTCTGTGTGGTGTTGAAGAGCCTGGGGCAGGGACGTAACCAACAGGTATTTACTGTTCTGGGCGTGTCCAGGTGTTCTTCTGCAACCGCAGGTTCTACTGTCTAAACTCCCTGTAGTGAGTTGAGGGGCGCCCCCCAAAAAGATAGGTCCATGTTCTATAGTCTCTGGAACTTGTGAATGTGTCTCTGTAGATGTTAAGCTCAGGATTTTTTTTCTTTTAGAGGGAGTCTCACTGTCACCCAGGCTGGAGTGCAGTGGTGTGAACATGGCTTACTGCAACCTCCACCTCCCAGGTTCAAGCAGTTCTCCTACCTCAGCCTCCTGAGTAGCTGGGACCACAGGCATGTGCCACCATGCCAAGCTACTTTTTGTATTTTTAGTAGAGACAGGGTTTCTTCATGTTGGCAGGCTGGTCTTGAACTTCCTGACCTCAGGTGATCCACCAGCCTCGGCCTCCCAAAGTGCTGGGATTACAGGCATGAGCCACCGTGCCCAGCCCTGGTTATTATTTTTGTAAATACAATAAAGTATTTTGAGAAAATATCAGCAACAAACGTGACTAAATGTTAACAGTTGAGTATTCTTAGTGGTGAGAAAGAGTGTTTGTTATATTTATTTACTTACTATAGACAGGATTTATTTTAAAAACCTACTTTATACTACCAATATTATAACATTAAAGAAAATTTACCAAAAAAGTTAAAATTGACTCATTATCGAAATAGACCAATAACAAGTGCAAAAATGAATTAGTAATAGAAGATTTTGCCACAAAAAAGCCCAGGCTCAGAATATTCACTGGTGAATTCTATCAATATTTAACAAAACAGTACCAATTCTTCACAAACATGGGAAATAAACAAAGAGGCAACATTTATTCCTCTGAGGCCAGTATACTCCAATACAAAAAATAAGTAAAGTTATGACAAGAAAACTACAGACCAATATCATGCATGAATTTAGACCCCAAGATCCTTATCAAACATTAGCACACTGAATCCAGCAACATATAAGGAGAATGATACACCACAACCAAGTGGGATTTATCCCAGGAATGCAAGGTTGGTTTAATTTCAATATCAATTAATTTAATACATCATGTTGATAGAATAGAGGTAAAAAACCACATAGTCATCTTGATAGACACAGAAAAAAACACTTAAAATCTCACCACAAACACACAAAAAATCCAACACCCATTCATGAAAAGAATTTCACCAAACTAGAAATGAACTGGAATGTCTTCATTTCTATTAAAGACATCTATAAAAATCCTGCAGCTAACATTATACTTAATGGTAAGGGACTGAATGCCTCCCACTTAGGATTGGGAAAAAGGTAAGGAGATCCACTCTCCTCACATTCATTTAACATTTACTAGAGATGCTAGCTAATGAAATAAGGCAAGGAAAAACTAAGGCATCTAGACTGAAAAAGAAGTAAAACTCTCTTTATTGACAGATATAATAGAAAACCCTGAAGAACCCACAAAAACTAATAAATTTAGTAAATGAGTTTAGCAAGATTACTAGATACAAGATCAACATCAACATATAAAAATCAAGTGTACTTCTATATACTAGCAGTGAATGATCAAAAAATGGAATTAAGAAAACCCTTCCATTTGCAATAGTAATTAATAAAGAATAAAAATACTTAGGAATGAAACCAACAAAGGAAGTGCAAGGACCTTTAAATTAAAAAGCTAGACAACATTGCTGAGAGGAAATTAAAGATCTAGATAACCTGGGTGGGGGGGGGGCATTCTGTGTTTATGGATTGAAAGGCTCAATGTTGTCAAGATTGTGATTCTTCCAAAATTGATGTATAGAGTCAATGAAATCTTACTAAAATCCAGCAGGATTTTTGTGGTATAAGTAGGCCAACTGACCATAAAATTGCTTCGAAATGCAAAGAAATCCAAAACCAAAACAATTTGAAAAAGAACAAAATGAGAGCACTTCCACCACCAGATTTTAAAACTTTCTGTAAAGCTATGGTAATCATCGCACACAGTCAATGGGAGATGATTGAGAGTTCAGAAATAAACACACTGTGGTCACCTGATTTTCAGCAAAGCTGCCAAGACAGTCAATAAAGAAAAAGATGGTCCTTTCAACAAATGGTGCTGCAGCAGTTAGATACCCAGGCAAAAAGACGAATTAGACCTTTACTGCATGTAATACACAAAAATTCACTCAAAGTTGACCCACAGACCAACTTAAAACTACAAAACTCTGAGAAAAAAAAACACAGGGGACAATCTTTGGGACCTTGGGTTAGAAAACAAGTTCTTAGATTTGATACTAAAAACATAATCCATAAAAATGATAAATTGGACTTAATCGAGATTGAAAGCTTTATATATACATCATAAGACATGATTAAGACAATGAAAGACAAGCTTCAGACAGGGGAAAATGTTTTACAAATTATATATCTGGTGAAATATTTGAATCCAGGATAGTTAAAGAACTTTCATCATTCAATAACAAGATCGACAGCCTAATTAAAAAATGGATAAAAGATATAAAACAAGCTATTTCACCAAATAATATGCCAAAAAAGATGGCTAGATATGCCAAAAAGATGCCCAATATCATTAGTCTTAGGGTTAATGCAAATCAGAGACAACCACCTCACCCCCACTGAAATGGCTTGTCGTTAAAGAGGACAATCACAAGTATTGGTGAGGACGTGAAGCAATCAGAACCCTCATTCACTGCTGATGGGAATTTGAAATGGTGCAGCCACTTTGGAAAAATAGTTTGGCCATTTTCTTCAAAATGCTAAGCATAGAGTTACCTTATTAGCCAGCATCCATGCCTGGGTACATACCCAAGATAAATGAAACATACCCACCCAAGGACTTGTACAAGAATGCTCACAACGGCATGATTCATAACAGACAGCAGACTCAAATACCCACTGGCGGTGAGTGGATAAACGAACTGTGGTGTATCTATACAGTAGAACATTACTCATCAATTAAAAAGGAACAAAGTACAGGTACATGCTACACCATGGATGTGTGTGAAGAACATCATGCTTAATGAAAGAAGTCAGATGCGAAAGACTTCACATTATGAGATTCCGCTGATTTGAAGTGCTCAGAAAAGGCAAATCTATGGAGACAGAAGGCATTTCTGCAGGTGCCTGGTAGGGCTGGTGTGGGAGCAGGGATTAACTGCAAATGGGCACAAGGGAACTTTTTGGTATGGGGTGATAGAAATGCTTGAAATATGAAAATAAAACTGTGGTGACAGTTGCACAACGCTAGAAATTTACTAAAAATCATTGAATTGTCACAACAGGTGGATTGCACGGTACCTAAGGAACCTCAATAAGAATAAATCATGTTAGAATTAAATCTTTATAAGATCAGCATCCAAACAAAAATCACTGCCTTAGCTTTTCTAGGCTCTGTCACAGTCTGAGTGAAAACTCAAATGGGTTCATCAGCAGATCTGATTTTATTATTCATGGCTCCATGGGATTCCGCTTTACCAAGTCTGTCATAGTTGGAGGCAGGAAACAAAAATCACTCAAGTTATTTTAAGGAAGAATGTCAGTGCATGGAATGAGATGCTTATCATTGTGAAAGGCTTGAAGTCACAGGTGCCCAGCTGGACCTCACACTCATCTCGGAGACAGCCCTGGAGTGACTCTGGTACCTGGTGGCCCCTCCTGAGCCCAGGGTGGCTGCCTCTGTGCTGTGGGACCTCACTCAGGAATCAGGAATGTGTGATGAGAGTTTATGGATAAAGTCGCTTTATTTGGGAAAAATTAATTTCCTGGAAACATCAATAGAGGGTTCATTTACTCATTAAATAAATGCTTTTCTGTGGAAAGAAATGGTCTCTATGCCGCCACCCTGCACCCCCAAATCCCTTTGGCATCTTCTAGAATGGAGTGGCCAGGGAAGGTGTGAACAGCGTTCACTCAGTCTGTTCTCTGTGACGTCCGTGAAGAGGGCCTCCCTGCACGCCTCTCATAATGCTGGGGCTTCAGGTCTGCGGTTAGGTTTTCAAATGTGGACTTTGAGAAGGTACGCCCAGTCAGTGCTTCCCTAGCATTGTATTGTGTTCAAGGTTTTAATTACTGGCCGACTGGAACATTGTCTGTTTGGGTCAAATGTTCACTTGCATATATCACTCGCCTCTCAGGGCCTGTTTTCCTGGTGCAGGGCTACGCCTGGCCGGTTATTGACGCTGTCGTACCGTATGGACAGGGCACTGGCGCTACTGACATTCCCCAGTAATATGTTGACTTCATTTTCAGAGCTTTACCAGGTGTTCACATTTTTTAGCCCCATATTCAAAGACGTCTTGGCTCTGACCTTCTCGTGCCGTTTCTGGCACCCCAAGTATGAGGCTCCCCTGGGTCCTCCAGGGCTGGCTTTGTCCCACACGGTCCCGCTGGCCGCAGGTAGCTATTCAGATTAGACCCAAATTCATTAAAGTGAAATTCAATGAGAAGTCTGGTTCCTCAGCCCCTCAGCCACATCTCGAGGGTTTACAGCCAACGTGGCTCATGGCTGCCGGAGCACACAGCTCAGAGACAGGACACATCCACCACCGCAGAAGACGCCTGGCATCTCGCACACGGGCCCACAGCAGCAACTGTGAGTCCTCTGCAGTTCTTTGTCCATTTCCCTTGAGAAGTGACTTCCGAGGCGAGTGCGTCTTACCTTAGTGGGTTTGGAGCAGGTACTTGTCACTGATTCCCAAAGAAGGGATGACTCAAGGCCCTCGCACGGAGGAGGGCAGGGCCTTGAAAGTTGCCGACGTCAGGCCGGGTGCGGTGGCTCACGCCTGTTGATCACTTTGGGAGGCCGAGGCAAGTGGATCACCTGAGCTCAGGAGTTCGAGACCAGCCTGCCCAATGTGGTGAAACCCTTTCTGTACTAAAAATACAAAAATTCACTGGGCATGATGGCGGGTGCCTGTAATCCCAGCTCTTCAGGAGGCTCGGGCAGGAGGATTGCTTGAACCCAGGAGGCGGAGGTTGCAGTGAGCCGAGATCACACCACTGCACTCCAGCCTGGGCAACAAGAGTGAAACTCCGTCTCAAAAAACAAACAAACA